>NW_021703767.1:58118987-58218613 GCF_005190385.1 Monodon monoceros
CATCTGTCAGTGGCATTTATATGTACCACATCTTCTTTATCCATTCACCTGTCAGTGGCATTTATATGTACCACATCTTCTTTATCCATTCATCTGTCAGTGGCATTTATATGTGCCACATCTTCTTTATCCATTCATCTGTCAGTGGCATTTATATGTACCACACCTTCTTTATACATTCATCTGTCGATGGGCATTTAAGTTGCTTCCACATCCTGTCTATTGTAAATAGTGCTGCAGTGAACACTGGGGTGCATGTATCTTTTCAAATTGTGGTGTTTTCCAGATATATGCCCAGGAGTGGGATTGCTGGATCATATGGCAACTCTATTTTTAGTTTTTTGAGGAATCTCCATACTGTTTTCCATAGTGGCTGCACCAACTTACATTCCCCCCAGTAGTGTTGGAGGGTTCCCTTTCCTCCACACCCTCTCTAGCATTAGTTATTTGTAGACTTTTTTTTTTTTTTGATGACCATTTTGATCAGTGTGTGGTGGTACCTCACTGTAGTTTTGATTTGCATTTCCCTAGTAATTAGCAATGTTGAGCATCTTTTCATGTGCCTATTGGCCATCTGTATGTCTTTTTTTGGATGAATGTCTTCTTAGGTCTTCTGCCCACCTTTTGATTGGGTTGGTTTTTTTTGTTATTGAGTTGTATGAGCTGTCTGTATATACAACAAAATTTAAATGAATTTGTGAAAAAAAAAATGCGACTTGAAAGAAATGCCAGGATAAGTGCTTGCCATATGGGGCTCTGGGCAGTGTGAATTTACCCTTCTCCAGGGTTAGGGCATCTCAGGTGGAGATTTGGGGAGTTCTGCCCTAGGACCACACACACACCAGTCCTACCACCGTGGAGGTGTTGGAGGCACCAAAGTGACTCCCATCTTGGCCATTCACGCTCCCCATGCTGAGAACTCCACTAAGTGTTTTCTGAGACTAGCTTCCTGAGGTCGGAGCATCCCATCCTGGGTGCTGAACGTGGGGAGGGGGGTAGAGAAAATTTTGAGCTGTCCCAGAGGCTACAGTATATAACCAATATAAAGGCTTTATTAGAAAACTACTCCCGAAACCAAAACTCAAGTTTTTGCTGGTAGCAGCATGATTTTAGAATATCAGTTCCATATTTATAGAAAAGATGTTCCCGTAATCCCAGGCCCATCAAAAGAAGTCAAAGATTTGAGTAAATCAGTGTAATAAAGAGGAGAGGAAGGAATGGCTTCAGTGTGTAAAGATACGGTTTTACAGCTGGTGGAGGGAAAAAACAGAATATGGCTGGAAAGACCGTAAAGCTACGTAGTTCAGTCTTCCATCGAAGCTTCCAGCACCTTACTGTCTTATTGTTACCAAACTCAGCTTGGATGCTTCCAGTCATAGGGACTCATTTCCTCCCTACTTCATTATTATGCCTAACTCGGACTTCTAGAACATTCTTCCTTATACTTGGCTGAAACAGAAGGATGTGTGGGATAAACTTTACTTTCTCTACTTTT
Source organism: Monodon monoceros (assembly GCF_005190385.1). Lineage (NCBI taxonomy): Eukaryota > Metazoa > Chordata > Mammalia > Artiodactyla > Monodontidae > Monodon > Monodon monoceros. The sequence goes on from NW_021703767.1 coordinate 58,120,483, forward strand.
GCTACTAAAAGGAAGCAGGAGCTGTGGGCAGAGTTTAGGAAGGGTGCAGCAAGACACGTGGCTGAGGTGGGGACTTAGCTGCAGAGACTTAAGCAGATCAGAACTCTTTGAAACCAAATCCTCGACAGTCCAAGAAACATACTAAGCGTTTTGACTGTAACCTAACATTGAGAGAGTGGAAAAGGGAAAAACACTAACGATTCATTATTTTTATTTACTTTGAAATTTACTTCCTTTGTTTTTTAAAAAAGAATTAGGAGCGGGAGGAGGTTGCGGCGGCGGGAAATGGCTCCTTCTCCTACCAAACGCAAAGACCGCTCTGATGAAAAGTCCAAGGATCGCTCTAAAGATAAGGGGGCCACCAAGGAGTCAAGCAAGAAGGATCGTGGCAGGGATAAAACTCGAAAGAGACGCAGCGCTTCCAGTGGTAGCAGCAGCACGAGGTCTCGGTCCAGCTCTACCTCCAGCTCAGGCTCCAGCACCAGCACGGGCTCCAGCAGCGGCTCCAGCTCATCTTCAGCCTCGAGCCGCTCAGGAAGTTCCAGCACATCCCGCAGCTCCAACTCCAGCAGCTCCTCTGGCTCTCCGAGTCCTTCTCGGCGCAGGCATGACAACAGGCGGCGTTCCCGCTCCAAATCCAAACCACCCAAAAGAGATGAAAAGGAAAGGAAAAGGCGGAGCCCTTCCCCTAAACCCACCAAAGTGCACATTGGAAGGCTCACCAGGTATGTGACCAAGGATCATATCATGGAGATACTCTCCACCTATGGGAAAATTAAAATGATTGACATGCCTGTAGAAAGGATGCACCCGCATCTGTCTAAATGCTATGCATATGTGGAGTTTGAGAATCCAGATGAGGCCGAGAAGGCGCTGAAGCACATGGACGGAGGACAGATCGATGGCCAGGAGATCACTGCCCCTGCTGTGCTGGCCCCCTGGCCTCGGCCACCCGCCAGGTGATTCAGCCCTCCCAGGAGAATGCTGCCACCGCCTCCAAACGCAAAGACCGCTCTGATGAGAAGTCCAAGGATTGCTCTAAAGATAAGGGGGCACAGGTCACCCCCACGGATGAGGAGAAGGTCACGTTCCCCTCGGCGCAAGTCCCCTGTGCGCCAGCGATCCCGCTCCCCTGGCCGCCGCTGCCACAGGAGCCCCTCCAGCTCCAACTCCTCCCGATAAGCAGGGCCACCGAAGCTCTGCCCTGTGACTTGTATCCCATCCAACTCACTTTTGTCACTTTTCTAGCAGAAGGAGGATCGGTAGGAAAGAAATCCCTCACTCAGAGGCAGGCTTCGAAGGTGAAGGCAGTAATTGCTACATTTCCTCTGGTGGCAGAGTTCCGGCTGCAGGAGTGTTGTTGGTTTGGGGTCGTGCTTATAATGATGCCCTCCAGTTTTCTGGCTAGAAAGCTTCCACATTTCTAGTTCCTGAGAGTCAGTTTAGTGGCAAAGCCAGCAGGGATGAGCAGGGGGCTCCAGGCGGTGGTACAGCCCCAGCCTGGGAGCATGTTTTCCCATTCCACAGATGACGTGGGGCCCATCTGGTGGGCTGGTCGTGCCCTAACCTGTTGGCCTCGGGGTCCCACAGGAAACGGTGTGCTTTTACGCAGCTGCCATTCCTGTTAGCCTGGCCCTGCTCCCCTGCTCGAGTCCTCTTCTGACCTCTAGGGCCAAATACCCAAAATGGTTCTTTTCACGTGTATTCATGTGCGTGCACACACACACAGACAAACCCACGTCTCCCTTTCTCTCTGAAACTGGTAAGTTGAGAGCCAGCTCTGTCGGGTCATCACAGAACCCCCCGTTGTGTTGGTATTCTTGGTGGTCGTGCAGGTTACTTTGGCAACGTGTACATTGCTTTTTTGGCTTTTATTGTACAATCAGTACTATACCTTTTCTGTTTTGAGTTTTGTAACTTTGTAGCATTTTAGATAATATTGTGTTTGTACTTTGTTGTGTAGAGAAAAGAATTGTGTTGAATAAACCTAGGATTAGAGTGCAAAAAAAAAAAAAAGAATTATTTGTGTTGGTGGAAGTTGTTTCTGCAAACTTGTAATTTTAATAATAAAGTTGGGAAAGAATGATAATATCTGCTCTCAATTAACGTGCTATTTACTGCTTGGGTGATGTGGCAACATGGTATTTCCAACTGGTTTCAGCAACCCAAAATGCAGAATCAGGTCATTATTTGCTAAATGAATAACAAATGTACAGAGGTCATTCTAACTGTGGTGGAAGGTCAAGTAATTATGAAGATATATGCTAGTACATACAGTTCTCCTGACAGCTGATATCACTCTCATAATTGCAAGAACCCTGGGGTGGGGTAAGTAAAGAGAGCAGTTCCGTGTTCCTGCTGGTTAAACGGAAATATTTTTCTCTGATTGCTTAAACTTATACGCAACATGGATAAGAACTGTCATTCTACCTATTCTTTTTTTTTTTTTTAAGAGAAATTGATTGACATTTCAAGGTCTTGATCTAAAGCATGTGGGACATAAAAATCCCTCGGAGAGCTTTTTTTTAAAAGACAGAAGAAAGATGCCACCCCCAGGGGATCTGATTCAGTAGGGTTGGAGTGTGACCCAGGAGTCTGTATTTACATAAGCTCCCAGCTGTTCCTATTGGTGATGGTGATGTGGAAACTTTTTTTTTAGGGTAAAGGAAGGGAAACGTACTTACTGTGTGTGTGAAGTGTGCCTTTACTACCAGAAGGTGGCTCCATAACATATTAAATCAGGCACTTTGCAGCTGACTAGCTGGAAAAATAAAGGCCTGGAGCTTCTCTCAGTTACCTTTTTTTGGTGAAAGGGGTGGGTGGGAAGGGGGAATAGAAGAGGGTGCAGGAATATGGTGTGCTAGAAGGAATAAATGTACATTAAACTAATTTTACAATCATCACTTGTTATTAGCTTCTCTCAAAAGTTTTATAGCAACACTGTGTTGTTAAAGGAAATCTTTAAATATACCAGAAACACTTGATGTCTAATAGCTATAAAAGGCAGAGAAGCTCCAAGGATCTTCCTGATCACCAAGCTTTCACATCTGCAGGAACAATCTTAGGGCTGTTACTGCTACATTCACTCTTGTTTCATGACAGAATCCCGGTTGTGGGCCACGAATACTGGGTGGGCATGAGGTGATGCCACATATGGCGACTTCCTGTTTAAGGTGCTGCTTTCTTTTTTTTTTTTTTTTTTTTTTGCGGTACGCGGCCATTTCACTGTTGTGGCCTCTCCCGTTGGGGAGCACAGGCTCTGCACGCGCAGGCTCAGCGGCCATGGCTCACGGGCGGCATGTGGGATCCTCCCGGACTCGGGCACGAACCCGCGTCCCCTGCATCGGCAGGCGGACTCTCAACCACTGCACCACCAGGGAAGCCCTGCTGCTGTTTTCTTACTCAGGTTCTTAAAGACACTCACCTGGGTATGATCAGGGTCTGGGGTCACAACCATGTGGTCCCTGGCTCTAGCCCTAATCCATAAAATAACTGACCCCCAGCTCCTGACTCATTCCTGATGTCAGAAATGTCTGAGGTATATCATATGTGTTCACAAGGCATTATGCTTGGTGACCTCCCTTTCCATGGAGGCTCCTGAATAGTCCGAGCTGCTACAGTGATGTCACTCTTCCTCAGGGTAGTTGTTGCTGCTATCATCATGTTTCCCAGCACCACCCATATTGGTGACATTTCCTCATTCTACTCTGATCCTTTATCACATAGTTTGGGGGGCTTGAATTGGGGAAAGGAGGTTGGGAATGAGTAGAGATAAACTCTGCTCTCATGAGGCACAAAACAAAGCAGGCTTACACTCCCATCTCATCTTTCATTTATCTGGCTCCTCATTTCAGTTCCTCACCCTCCCCACACCCTCCAGCCAGGAAAAAAATTGTGAATGGGACATTGCTATGGAACTCAAAACATCGTACCAACTCTCTCATCTCCAGGCAATGTCCCTGGAACAAACACGTGTCCGGTTCTAATGCTATTCAAGGTCTGTTCCTTTCCCATCTAGCACACAGATTGGGAGGGAAGTCAGCACAGGGTCCTAGGTGTGGAGCCAGAGACAGCCCAGCCACAGTCTCATTAAGTCAGTGCATTTCCTCTGAAGCTTTGAGGGTGCCTTCAGTCAAGCGAAATCCAGGCCATCTTGCCCTGCCAACCAGACATGTCCAGATGGAAAGCTGTTTAGGGACTTGCTCTGGGACCATCAGTACTCATTTATGAAATGATTCCGAAGAAAATGAACGATCTTAAAAATTTCCAGAATATAATGTAGCCTCCAAGAAAGGGTAAAGCCTGCAGTCACCTCTTCAGGAATTCAATAGGGTCCTTGATCAAGTAATGGAGAAAAACATTTCCAGAAAGGAAAACAAAATTTGTAGATGTACTCATAGAAATAGGTTTGGTTGCATATAATAAAAATGGATGAACAATTTGGTGAGACTTTCAAGTGATGAAAATAATTCCAGAGACAGTCAGGCTGTCCACTTGGGCCCTAGAGTCATAGATCCTTGGAGATAAGAAGTGGGAACGAAGAGGCAAGCACCATAGTTTAGAAGGCCATGCATTGAGTCTCTGTGTGCCAGAGCTTCTGCATGCTTTCTCACTTTTTTCCTGCTTAGATAACTGATTTCAATCGTCTACCTGAAATTGTTGTATTTCTCCAACAATTCTTCATTATGCCGGAGTTGTCTTCCTAAAATACAATGTCAATCATTTTACTCCCCTTCTCAAAAATCTGCAATGGCCCCTTTTATCCATAGGAAAAAAAATGTCCAAACTCTTTAAAGTACTTTGGTCATAAACATCCTTTACCAGGTTTACAAAAATAATGGGTAACATATAATGAGAAGCCACTGGCACAATGATCAAGAGACTGGAGTCACAGCTCTGCCACTAGCTATGAGCTCTTGGGCAGAGTTATGTAGCCTCTAAGCTTCAGTGTCCTTTGTAAAATGGGGATAGGAATAGTAGCTAACTCATTGGGCTCTTGTGATGGTTCAGTGAGAGTAAATGAGTTGTATTTCCCACATATCCCACGTGCTGCCACTCTTGTGTGTTTTCTGCTTCTCACATCTCCCATTCATTGTCATAGCTTTGCTTACATTTTCTCAGCTACACAATCTCTTTCCCATGCCAAAACCCTCCACCCACCTTCCACTTGCAGAAACTTTTCTCAGAATTCCGGACCTGGCTTGAATGTCACCTCCTCTAATAATGCATCCTGTGGCCCTTCCCCCATCAAATATATACTTCTTTATTGTCCTCCACATGTACCTCTATTATCCCTTCATTCAGCCTCATGTTACATTTTGTAATTCACATATTTGATTCTCTTTTCTCCTGGATTATATATCATCTGAGGTTCATCAGTTACCAACTTTTATTTAACTTTTCTTCCATTCCTAGCACCTATCAAAATGATTTGTACATGATAAGCACTCCCTTGGTGGTAATTGCTAATTAAAATTGACTTGTTTTAAAATTTCAGTCCTTCTATTAATTTAGTTTCCTCTCTGATAAATTTCATAAGACAGTATGTAAGAAAATATTAACTACCCAAATTGTAAATATTAATTTTTTTAAAAAATTATATGGTTTTCCCAAAGCAATTGTGGCATAGTATAAACATCCCACTCATAATTTGGTTTCCATTACATTATGTGACAGAAAAATTATTCTCTAATACTTAGAAATTCTTAGCTGGGATTTTAATGCAAATTTATTTTTTCATTATAAAAGTGATATAAAAATATTATAAAACCTTGGAAAGGAGAGTGAAAACACAGTACACGTTCCCACCTAGCAAACGTGAGCTGTTTCCCAAGGCCTTGCTACTCAAGGTGTGGTCTGAACCAGGAGCATCAGCGTCAGCTAGAATCTTGATAGAAATGCAGAGCCTCAGGCCCATCTCAGACGAACTCAATCAGAATATGGTTGCTTTGCACATTAAAGGTTAGAAAGCACTGCTCTAAGTTACTACCTAGAACCCAGCAGAGCATGTTTTACCAAGCATCTCCCTCCTTCTAACAAATATTTATAGAACACCTGCTATATGCCAAGTACTGCACTAGAGGCTGTGTTTTCACTTGAAAAATTTCTTCCAGGACTGACTCAAGAATATATGGAGAGCGTGCTGCCTTCTTTTGAAATGTTTTCTTAGACAAACCAAGTAGTTTTGACTGAAAGCTGTCAGGTGTGCAAAACGTCTCATTGTGAACTCGTTCCACTTCTCTTGTTTTCAGGTCCTCACACAATGATGACTCTAAGTCTAATGTTTAATGCTTTCTTATTCTGTGCCTTCCTTCCATTAAGAGCTGAAAAATAAGAAAAAAAAGTCACTGAAATTGACATTCCACAGTAAAGCTTAAAGAACACTTTTTGTTTGCCTTAGGCAGCTTTCATAAAATTTTATGTTGAGATTTAAAAAAAAAATTTTTAAGTTCAAGGGAAGCCCAGAAAGGTGACATTTCAAAAGTAAATCTATAGTGTGATTGGGGGGGGGGTGGCATTTCATTGAACAAAACAGCTAGGTGACATATTCCCAATATGTACAGCACTACACTGTAGTGCTCTTTAAGAATCAGAAGCTATATGATAAATAGTGTAGACGTTCTTTTTATTAACCAAGGCATACTCCTCCAGGAAACAAACAAACACAACTTTTGGTAATATTACACAGCTCAAAAGGCTGAAAAAGCAGGCTTAAATGAATGTTAATAATAGCCCAGAAGAGGAAATTTAGTAAGATGTCAAAAGAGGGCACTATGCAACAGCAGTTATGTGTATAGAAAAGTAGCTGCATTGCTGCTGTGTACTTACCTTGGAGATGAGGCGGGGCCATTCGGTGACAGTATCAGCGGACCTGCGGGTCTGTCTGTACACGAGCCGTCAGTCTTCTCTTGGCACACAGGCTGCTCCTTCCTTTTCCCGTAAGCCCTCCTAAGTCACTGAGGCGCTGCCTGGCCTGAAGCCCTCCAGGACCCCACCGTCAAGGTCAGGGTGTTTTTCTTGATTTGCCTGTTTGCCAAGGTGTTCCTGTGATTATCCGTGTGCAAAATTCGCTTATCATTAAAGACCCTAAAGTTTACACCGTGGAAAGGGACCATTTGAAAGCGCAGGGAACACTGCAGAAAGCAGAGAAATGGGTTTCTATGCCTACAAGCCTCAGGGCTCGAGGATCTCATTCCAAAATGGGATTTGCAAATAGTGCCACCACATGAACTGCTCCCACGAGGCCGCCAAACTTTGACTTCGTCTATGAAAAGGGGGTCATACCACCAACCCCCCCTGCCTTATAGGGATACTCTGAAGAGCAAATGGGACAAAGAATTTGGAAAAAGGTTCCAAACAACAGACAATAAAATTGCAAAGTATCATTATTTCCTTCTCTGTAAAATGGGAATAAGTGGTGTGTACGAGAATCTTAATTAGGTAATGGTTGAAACACAAACTGCCCTTGATGTTGTCGTCCAAATATGATATACGGCACCTTTCTCAGCCTCTCAGCCTCTTTACCTCTCATATTTCTGCTGCCTTTGTGGTTTATTGAAAATGTAATACTCTCTGTGTAATTGTCATTGTGTGTGTGTGTGTATGTGTGTGTGTGTGTGTGTGTGTGTGTAGGGGAAAGAAGGAAGGAATCGTATGGTTGCATTTAACCTCTGAGTGCTGACAGCGTGAAAGGCCCGTGGAAAGACCTGTCCGATCCAAGACCTGACTGGTCCAAGCGTGCAGGCTGCAGCAGCGGCCGTCTACACATTTGAAGGCCGGAGTAACAGAGCAAGGGAGGCCGGGCAGCGGAGGGGTGGGCGCCGCTCAGAGGGCGCGGACCAATCGGAGCGCTCTCCGCCAGCGGCCAATCACGAGCCGCGTCTCCCGGCAAATCTGCCCGGCAGTGTGGGGCGGGGCCGCCGGGAGTCCGGACGCCGCAGGTTACACTTCTGAGCGCCTTCTGCGTTACACTTCTGAGCGCCTTCTGGAAGCCACAGGGCAGCGGAACCTGTGCGAGGAGCCGGTGGAGGGAGAGCAGGAAGGCCCAGCTTATGTGCCAGCCCAGTGACAGACATAAAAGCGTAAATCAGGCTGAGGATGGTGCGTCCGGGCGCTCACGTGTATGTAGACCCACCGGCGTGTCTTTCCGCCGTGTGGGTACCTGTAGTGTGAGTGGCTCTGGGCGTGGCTGCTCGTAGGACGTTCAGTTTCTGTAAGATTTATCTCGAGGGGCCTACCTTTCCCTGGCTCCAGAGGGGGAACGTAAGAAGTTTAACGGAGCCGAGTCTAAGCAGATTAAGGGAACAGCGGCGGGCCGGAGAGGGTGCGGACTGCAGGTGCTGGGGGCTGGGGAACCACGTCTTTAACCCGTCTCCCCCGGCAGAAAGGCCTTTTGGCAAGACTGGTGTGACAAAGGTGGCCCTGAAGTGTTAGAGAGCCCGGGCAATTATGATCGCTGAGTGAGTGGCACTGGGCTGAGCCTGAGCAGTTGACTGATAGAAAGGGATGCTAGCAGTTAGGAAGGTAAGGAGGAAACTCAGGATGGGGACCATCTGCTCCCCCAGTCCCAGCGGGACAAAGACATTGGAGGTCTGCAATGCTGACTGGATGGCCTCGCTCCCTCCTCTCCTCCACAACGTCCCCCTTTCCAATCTGGCAATCCCAGGTATTCTTCTGTCCTTACTTGTTCCCACTGTGTTTGCTTCTGCCATTTTAGTGTTGTTAATGGGTTGGGCTGTTTTTCTATTGTGCTGAGAAAATAATTGTCAGTGACCTTAACTAAACCTCTTTCTTATTTCTAACTAAAAACTTAACACTGAAGCAGCTGCTGTAAAGAGATTTAAGTACGCTGCATCATTGGCAAAAGGGACTCGAGAATGGAAGCGCCATTTTTTGTTTGTTTGGGTCTTTTTGTTTTGTTTTGTTTTTACTTGATAGACTGACTCTAAGAACATTACCTTCTTAATGTTGGGGCCAGGGTATGTGAGGGGTGCGTTTCTTGAATCACTCAAAATTAAAAGGAGAGATCAAGGGTAATGAGTAAAAAGTCATTAACAGTTGTAGATCTGGATCAACATTAACACTGTAAAGTATTTCCTTTCTCATTTATTTGACCTTTCGTAGCAGAGAAACAAGAAACAGATTAGCATTTAAGAAGAGGTTCAGAACTAGGACTGAGTATAAAGACACATATTATTGTTGTTGGAAAAGATAGAAATTGAGAATGCAGGTGCTCATCACAAGCAGGCATTAGGTGTGATGAGGTGGTGGTGTTTGAAGCTTTGTCTATATATATATACAGGTGTCTGCCTGGCTGATCTAGAACCAAGCCTTGAAAAGCACTTCTGCACCAGCCACTCGCTCTCTCCTGGGGCTTTTGTACTGTGACATCACTCTCGTTAGATTTGTTAAGTGTGTCCTCTTCCTTCCATTCAAAAGCTGGTTAAAGCTTGGTTTCTAGGGAAGGAGGTTTGGACTACAGTGAACTTGGTCTCATGTGCTGGGCAAAGTCCTAGATTCTGATGCTTGGCGAGCACTCCCAGGAGCAGGGGAATGGACCACTGCCAGTCCTTTCTCTCACCTGTAGACATAACAATTGACTTCACCCCTAGACTACCAGAAAAACTCCCAGCCATCCCTGGGATCAGTCTGCTTTTTGGTGGCAGACAAGACGACCTCACGCAACCCCAGGTCTTTGCTTTCTATGCATGAGGAAGAGCCATGCTGGCTTCAGGTGCAGCCTTTCCTTAGTCGCCTCTTCTTTTGGAGGTTCCGGGTTCATTGTCCTCATGGGCTCTTGTTGCTTTTGAGCAAGGAGAGGGTTGCTAAATCTCTTTATAGGTATGATCACTTGTGTTTTATCAGCCATTGACTACAGCTTCTTGGGAAATGCCATATGGTCATGCTTCAGAACAGGTCTTTTCCATGTTTAATTGACACCTGTGGAGTCATCGCTGAAACGTTGCACAGGCATCTTTTAACATGAGTCATATGTCTTTCTGATGGAATTGTTTTGTCAGGTGCTACAGCAAATAGTATGTGTTTGCAAACAGAATGGCATCTTAGGCAGGCGCTAAATGGCTTTATCATTGGGGCACGTCTGGGTAGGCTGGGGCTTCCTCCTTCCTGTTGTACTTTGGACAGTTCAAACCACAGCAGCAGCTCTGCCCATGGTGTGGCTGTGCACTCTGACCCCATGACTGCAGAAAGGAGCTGGGCGTTTGTTCTGCAATCTATAGGGTATCTCCCAGTTACTAGAATTGCCAGAGTTTGTCGATAGTGGGGCCTGCTGGAAATTCTGTGGTTAGCCACCGTGGGAACAAGAAAATCACATATTAAGTGGCAGCCATGCCCCCTCCTCCCCCACCCCTGCACCCCTGCCTCACCACTGGCTCTCCCTTCCCTACTTCAAGCTGAATATTCCCCAGCTAAGGACTGGCAGTCGAGTTCTGCCAAGACTTACTGAGAGGTTCTGAAATACAGACAGCATTCAGGAAGTGGAGGCCACCATGTTGCTCCCTCTTCCTCTCTTCCTCTTCCCCGTCATCATCACCTTCATCATAATAGCTATTATTTCCTGAGCAGTCCCATGCAGCACCCACTGGCATACATTACCTCAAATCCTTACACCTCCAAGATGGGTAGGAACACCCTCATTTTAGAAATAAGAAAATTACTGTCCAGAGAGGTTAAGTAATTTTCTCAAGATCACACAAGTAGTAAACAGCAGAACTAATATTTAAGCCCCTATGTAGCTGGCTCCAAAACCCACGCACTGTCCCTGTGCCCCTAAGGAGGCCTTGGGAAGTGCAGAGCAGCTGGGGGGAGGGGGGAGAATTCTCTAACTGAAAACCAGTTTTCACAGTCTATCCTCTGCAGCAAATGAAAGAATTTTTAAAACAAGGTGGTTTTTGCCTGAGCAATTATAAATCACTATCTAGCTAGATATACACACAGATGTGTGTACATATTATATATATGTAATATAAATATATAATTTTCATATATGTATATATATATCCATATATATATATATACTGGAACCCAGTAAGTTATTCCTATTTGGAATTGGAATCCAGTAAGTTTTCAGTTCAAATTTAGAGCTTAGACCTATTCTGTATGTGCATGTGTGCTTGCGTGTGCCGCCCCAGGGCGTCTGTAATATTGGGTCAGCTCTGTCAGGGTGGGAGTAGGGTAGGAGTGATGCGGGAAAGGGCAGAAAAAAGGCAGGGGTTCTGACATTAATAGCAGAACCGGGATGGAGTAAACTATGTCTGATCTGAGTGCATCTGCTGCATTTGCCTAAGTCATGATGGGAGAGAGCAAGTGTGAACTTGCACCTCTCAACAAAGCCTTGATGTATTATTTCACTTCCACAACTGTTAAGAACACCTGTTAATGACCACTGTCACCCAAACATATTGGCATATCTTGGAGAAGAACCTCAGAACAATTCTCCCTGCCAACTGTGTAGAATAATTGGAGACCTTAAGGGTAAAAACATCTGGAAACTGCAAAAGTCAGATTTTTAAAGTAAAGCTTTGAACTCTACGAACAATTTTGCTGATGTTAGTGAAAGCATGGTTTTCTTTATGGACAAAGGGACTGATAGGAAAAATTTTTTTCAATAATGTATACAGCTTTTCCATGAATTCTTCTCTGTATATTTTAGTGCTATTTCTCTCTCTTTTTTTAATCATGTTTTTCCCTTCTTTTTAACAAAGGTAAACAATTTGGTTTATTGGAAAGAACCTTGAACGTAAGGGTCTCGAAATTTGATATTGTTGATTCTGGCTGTGTGACACTGTAGAAGTATCCAAATTTCTCAGGACTTAGTTTCCTCATTTGTAATTAAGATGTTGGATTAAATGAAATGTAGAGTCCTTTCCAAATTAAAAATTCTTTGATTAGTTTGAAGGGTTTTTTTTTTGTTTTTTGCCTATTCACCTCTAAACATAGAAGAATGACTGGGTCATTTTTGTCTGAAGGTCATTTCTCCTATACCTCTTCAGAACAAGAAATTATTTTTGGCATGTGCAATCAAAGAATCACAATTGCCAGAAGGAAGCGAGGTCTTCTCACTTTAGCATCCTAAAATCGACTGTAGAGTAGTTCAAATCGAACAGACTCTGAGTACGTTTTAAGAAACCTCCATGCTCAGGCCTGTGGCAGAACCAAAGGTGGATCAAGCTATCAAATGAGCTTACATCCTAGTGATAGAGAGGTTTACACACACACACATATATGTGTATACATATCTTCACCATACACGATTTTAAAAAACTAATTGGGGTGAATATTATAACAGAGATGTAAATAAAGTGTTACAGAAACACAGAATGGAAAGATTAATTTCAGCTTTTAAGAATAGGAACGACTTTGTTGAAAAAATGGCATTTGACGTGGGATTTGAAAAATGGTCAAAAATTTCAAGGAATGTGGCCTGGGGGTCAGGATTGGGAAGGGGGCTTTCCACTTGAAATAAGCCAATTAAGCTAAGGGATGGAGATATATTGGGGAAATGGCTGGAGGACTCCCTCTGCTGCCCCTCAGTAATGCTTTGTTAATATCTTTATCATTGCCCTTCTCCACACATTGTTATTTCTAGGTATCTGTCTTCTACATCGTCTGTGAACAACTTGTACACAGAGAACATGGCTTATTTCCCCTTACAATCCTAAGCCCTAGTACAGGGTAGCAGCTCTGTCACTGGTAACTGCTGAGTGGATCTTTTAGTGCATGGAACAGGAAAGTAAGGATGCTGGAAAAGTGGCTTGCAGCCACCATCTTTTTCAATTGTGATCAGAGCTAAACTGAACAGATAGGTTAGGTTCTCCTTCTGGGAATGCCGTATGAAACACTCGGAATATTTTCCAATCCATTTCTTGTTATCTTCTGCATAGTTTTCCCGTAGCTCTAGATAAGACTCATCACTGAGCCCCATTAGAAATGGAAATTCTCAGGCAGAGTAAGATGGTCAGAAGGGTCAGAAGCAGACCTCTGTGTCATTTCTGCCCTAGGAACAGTTCTTTCACCCCGCATCCCTTCTGCCTTCCTTCTTCCCTTGTCAGATGTAAGCGTCTCATGTTTCCTGTCTGGCTGCAGCCTCAGCCTGCTCTCATTTCTTGTTCCCCTTCCTTCCACTGACCTGGCCTGTATCCCGACCTCTCCCGTTCCAGTGTCAGCCCTTGCTCAGACCTCCTCACTGCTCTCCAATTCCCGGAGCGTTCTCTCTTCTCATCTTGCTGATGACATCCCCTTCTCTCCTTTTTCACCTTTCTGGAATCCTATCCTTTTCCTATGCAGTCCTGCCTTTGACCGCTTGGCAATTTCTATAGCTCTTCTCCTGTGGTCCCTCACTCACTCCCCACATGTGCGACAGGGAGACAAAATCATTACGGGGGCAGGACGTAGGGAATCATTACTCAAATCCTGCTTCTGGAAGTTGGATCAGGTGCATCTCACAGAGATGGGGACCCAAAAGGGTGCAAGATACATTCTGGAACAAGAAGTTTAGGTGGGCTCCACTTTGGGGATATCATGAGCCATGAGTTGGCCCTAGAAGAGACTCATTGTCCTACAGAATCTGAGACTGTGGAAAACCAAGGACCAAGCTAAATCTACCAGGGCTGACCCAATCAAGAAAAAAATCACACGGAACCAAAATGGCCTCTTAAGTGGGAATAAGTTTTTGTTGTTGTTTTTCTTTTTTTTTTTCCTCTGGGTGATCATGGTGAGGAATAAAAAGAGGCTATGATTTAGTGTTTGCATTAGTAGGTTTCTCTTCTAAGAAGGTTCATCACTTCCTGAGATCCTTTCCCTGCCCCAATCACACAAAAGCCACAAGGAACTCAGGAATCACCCATGTCTGTAAGAAGCAGAATCATGGATTGGTTTAGAGTATTAATGCTAAAGCCACGCTGTCTGGTTTTGAATCCCAACTCTGCCCCTCATGACTCTGTGACCTTGGGCAAATTACTTAACCTCTCTGTGCCTCAGTGTTCTCTGTAAAACAGATAGTAATGGCACTACCTCATTTGGTTAGTGTGAGAATTAAATTAATTCATGTTGCACACTAAGAACAGAGTCTGTCACAAAATAATGTGTCTTTTAAAAAAATCATGATAGTCATTTATTGAAAGCCTGTGTCTGAAATGGAGAACAAAAACAGAGGTGTAAAATGCAGTCTATACCCTCAGGTAATTTGCAATCTAGTTAAGGAGCTGACCTTCCAATTAAGCCCTGTGGCTCAATGTTCTCTGTCTGATCAGATCAGGATAACTTGAATGGTCATCCCCTCAAGGGGACTTCGAGTTAAGGGAAGGCTACATGGAGGGTTGCCCAGGATGTGAGTACCAAATGAGTCTTAAATGCAATCTGAGGGCAGCTGATCAAGAGAGCCAGAAAATCCTCTTTAGCTACTTTGTCCTCCCATCCCTAGTTCAGCTGTCAAACTTTGTCATCTCCAGCCATCCAAAACCTTTGGGAAAAATTTAAGTCTCTGTGACAGGACCATATTGCTAACTTTGCTTCTGCTCTCCTCCTGGCCCCATCACTTACCCTCTTAACCTAGTCATTTTGTTCCCAGATGAATAGAAGGAATATTACAAAATGCTTTCCTTTAAACAAATCTTTTTACATATATAACTCCTTCCCCAGCCGTGGAATAGCTTCATTGTCCCTCCAGATATATGCATCACCCACACATACACACAAACACACACATACTACCCATCACCCAACACACACACACACACACACACACACACACACACACACACACACAATGCGCACACACTGAGCCATGACCTTAGCCTCACCCTCAAGAGATCCCCAATTCTACTGCCTGCTATTGTTTCGCCTTTATAAAGATCCTGCAAGACATGCCCACTGACATTTCAGATCCTAGGAGCCTGTCGCTGTCACCTGCATTGCTGCTGTTTCAGACGAGCTTCTGAGGCTGAGGATTTGGTTTCTGACACGTGCTCTGACCTGACCTCTACCTTGTGTGACAGGCTGGCTCCACATCTCTTCCCAGCCTCTAAGAGCTTATAACTGCAGGCACACTAGAGGGAATGGTGGTGAAATGCTTCAGCTCCTGTAACTTTGCCTTTGGGAAAAGCACAAACCACTTTGTAAATGCTGACTAACCCTAATTAGAGTTTCAAACCAGGCCTGTAGAGAAGGGATTTTTTATGGACATTGTAATAGGTGGGCGTATTTGTGTGTGTGAAAAGAATTTGAACACATGTCAAGAACCAAACTTAGGTGGAGGAGAACTGTGACTAAATCTGTCTGAGTATTTACACGCACGTGGGTAAGTAGGAGTCCTTCCACTTTCTCACATCTATAGGAATGTGGGTTATATTGCTGAATGCCCACGAGGCTCAAACAATACCTGGGAGGATGGCATTACGAGATCTCTAGGTGGCTCCCAGATCACATGGGTTTGGCCACAGAGGCCTGCACTGCTCTCAGGGGGCTGTCTAGCTTGTATTATCTATGAAAGATAGGCATTCTTTTTTGGATTCATTGTCTACTAAGCAGTTGACATTGTTTTAAAAATTAATTTCCAATTATTCTAGAACTGTTGGCTGGAAGGTATTATGTCTTCTCTGGGGATAGTCTGTCAGTATTTTTTTTCTCTGTACGGACCTAATGAAATCTAAATAAAGAAAAAAATAGGCAGCAGTTGTACCTCGTAATGCAAATGTCTTGGAGTGGGAAGGCATCTGCATTAATGATGGGACTGAGAAATCTTAGACTCTGGCAGACTGAGAGGAATATTTTATGAACATGTACGCTTTGAAAGCTTATATGCTGAAAACAATATTCTTAAAGTGCAGTTGAAGCCAGACCAAAAAAAACATGCTGAACAGATAAAGGTGAAGACAGTGTCCCTCTCTCCCTCCCTCCCTGGGTTTGAGTTTAAGTGATCGTCCTGGCAGGAGGTGTCCATATATATCCTCCTAAGAATTATATGTGCACGTCGTGTCAGATTGGCTAAAAAAAATTACTGGTGCTTGTTTGCTCCTTTTGCTTCTTTTGGTTCTCATTGCCTGTACTTTAAAGATGTATTCATTTAAAGGGAAAGTATTTATTCAAAGGATATTTATCAAGTGCCCTTTTGTGTAAGGTGCTGTGTTAAATTAGGTGAATATGGAGATAAATAGGATTCTTCTCCCTGCTCTTCATGTAGTTCTGGTCTTAGAGGAAAGCCAAAATTCAAACACCATGGAGAAAAATGCATAGGATACAATAACACTTAGAAAACCTGTACCTATTCCATTACTGGTAGGAGGAGGAAAGCTTGGTAGATTGGGCTTCCAAGAGGAGATGACCCTTGGGTTGAATCATAAAAGAGCAATTAGTAAGTATCCAGGTGCTACAGGTAGAGAGAAGAGTGACACAATGCAGAGGTACCAAGGACTGAGAGATAGGGTTTCCTTGAGGAAACCCAAGCATCGATTTCATTTAAAGAAAGTAATGGAGATAAAGCTGGGAAAGTAGGCTAATGAGCCTTATGTATCATGCCAAGATTAAACATTGAATGTTATCCCGAAGGCAAAAAGCAGCCACTGAAAGACTTGGTCAGGAATAGATTAAAAGCCCTAAAACAATGGCATAAGGGTGAGGAGAAACAAAATGACCCATCAGTTATTAGGGATGCTGAGGGGTAATATAAGAAATTCATTATTTCTTTCATTCTGTTGAATATATATATGTTGATTACCTTCCATATGCCAGGCTCTCTCCTGGGCACTGGTGATTCAGTGATGATCAATACAGACATGTTTCCTGTCTTCAAAAGCTTACAGTCTAGTTGGAAAAATGGACATTTAATCGAACAGTCATAATACAATATGCTATGTAAGATGAGAGGTAGAGATTACCGGTGGAAGAAGCCTATAGCAAGGATATCTTAAGAAGACTTGCGAGTCTAGGGAGGCCCCCAGGAGGAAGTGATGAATATACTGCAGTCTGAAGTATACACAGGAACTAGCCCCCAGGATTAGAGCAGCAAGGCTAGGAGTGTCCTAGGAGAGGAAACAATCTGGGTGAAGACCTTGAAGAGAGAAAATGGCCCACTTAACAAACCCAAATGGTTCATTGTAGTTTATTTACTGTAAGCAAGGAGGAGGGGGCAAGGAGTAAAGTGGCAGATACTGAGAGGTCTCCTAAGCCATGTTAAAGTGATTTAGCTTTACCTTAACAGGTGAGGGAAGGGTGTTAGATGAATGACAGAGCAGCTTTGTGTTTTGGAAAGATCACTCTGGCTGCAGTCCACAAAAGGTATTCGAGTTGGGAAGTACTGTAACCAAGGAGACCACTTAGGCTGCTGCTGAGGTCATCCAGGTGGGAGATGATACTGACCTGAGGAAGATAGAGACAGTGTAGATGAAGGAAAAGGGACAGGCACAGGAGATATATAGGAGGAAGTGTCAGCAGGACTTGGCGACTCATTGGAGGGTAAAAGAGAAGGTATAACTGTCTTGGGTAGCTGGGAGGAGGGGGATAGCATTCCCAGAAATAGGGATACAGGAGAGGGAGCAGTTTTAAGGGTGATGGAGGGAAACAGGCATGCTTAGTTTGGAGCATGCTGAGTTTGAGGTACCCGTGGGACATTACAGAATTGGGAGAAAGCGTAGTAGCATCCAGTGGAAATGATTTCAGAGCTAAATCTTACAATTTGCCCAACCCCCTACCCTCCCTCACAGCTACTGTCATATTCAATATAAGATGATCTGAGTTTGAATTTAGTGTCTTCATTTTTTCATATATATATTTTTTGGATTTCAACTAAAATTTTACTTCTTTCAGGAAATCTGTCCTCAACTTCTGGTCCCAGATAAATGACCCTCCCAGGCTCATTTAGTGTTCTGCTTAATCGGCATGAATTCTGTCATTTGTTTCACTCTTTCCCCTACCGTATGGGCAGCTTGGGGTTGGGGCGGGGGAGGGGTTAGCTATGTGCGATACACCACAGACCAGCTGTGAAATGGAAGCTTCTAGTTACATTACCACATTATCAAATACGATTTATTTTACACATGGACATTCAGGGTTACACCAAGAGGCTTAGTAAAAGCAGGAGAATTTTGTAATAGAATGTTTAGTGTTAACTTTTTCTTCTACCCTAAACATTTTCCTGTTTTCCCTAAACCTTCGTATTGTTCTTTCTTTTGTGTTAAAAGGAAAGGTTGTTAAAATATGATTATCCCAGAACTGAGAACGCCCGTCAGAGGATGACCAAGTGCCCTTTGTGAGGTGTTATTTTACCAAAGATGATGCCATCTGTTCAGAGACAGAGCAGGGTGATAATTAGCAAACTAGAGGAGGAATTTCTTATTAATGAATTACCTATACAGTGTCTTATTTGGGTATTAGCATCTATTGGACATTTAAGGAAGAGAAAGTCTTTCAAAGAAAAATAGATCCCCAACTATATAAAATGCCTCCCATACATGGGATTGAAAACCCTTTGACTCACATAAATCATAGGCTGTTGGGGCTGATTTGGAGACTGTCTAGAGCAATGAATTACCTTGATGCCCTGCAGAGTTCTTGGGAGGCTTGACTCCCCCTTGAGCCCCGCAAGGACACCTCTAGGCCAGAAGTGGGACTGTCTGGACAGGCCTTTAACCAGAGAAGCTCTACCTGCACTTGTTTTTATATATAAATACTTCATTTGACAACATTCCAGGTCTGAAAGCACCCTGAGAACCTCTGATTTACTTCCGTTTTCTCTAGCTCATCTAGCCAGCTGGGCTAGACCAGGACCAGCTCTCCGGATTCCCAGGCTGATGTCTGTCCTCAGACAGTGGGATGCCCCTTGGCTTCTCAGAACATGAAAAATATGTTGGTCAACATCCTCTGCTTCCAAATGTTCTGCCTCGCTTCAAAACACAGTTGCTTTGCTGCACTGTGAATAACTATGAATTAAATAGGCAACTGATTAAAAATTATATTGGCCGCATGGCCCTCTCAGATTTTGCTGACAGTATAATGGCTATAATTCATACTCTCCCCCATGCCCCATGGAAAATAATCAAGTATGATGGGTCAAGTTTATCCCGTTGGCTTGGCAAGCTTTAAAGATATTATTCTTTGGTTTGGAAAACTGCTAAGCAGTCCCCTGATCTTGAACCTTGGATCCATGTTGGCCGTATTTTGTATATCCTAAAGATGCCTCAGCCTTTCCGCACTTGTCCATATGGAGTCAAGTTCTCTACAAATGCTGATTTTTCCCAAGGACCTAATTTAGGTGCGTGAGATGGGAAGCCCCAAGGAGATGTTATTAAAAGATAATTTACATGGGCTTAAGTTGGAGGAAATCCACTCTCTAGGACTTTTCCTTTTAAATTGTTCAATGCAGTATTTTATTCTAGCTGCTCCTTTAATCATTCTTTCTGGTTTATTTTTGTCCTCTGTGTTTTCCAACACATCCCTCTTCATCGACCCAGATAACTCAAGCTAGAAGGACAAATAGAGATAAATGGAACTGGGGATGTACAGGTGCTGGGGGAGAGAAGGTGCAGAGAGTGAACTCTGCCTATTTAAAGAAGATGAATGGACCAAAGAGAAGTTTGGGAAAGGATCAGGAGACCTAGGCTCATCTGCCCTAAGCAACTCTCTAAACAGCTGTACGTTTAAGTAAGCATGCTTGCACTTATTCTATATACATGTATTCAGTGCATACTGTATGCCAGAAACTTACTAAATATGGAGATATGGGCATGAATTAGACATGATCCCACCCTCAGAATCTCAGAGTCAGCTGTCAGGGACAGACATGGAGATAATTACCACCAGTGTTCCAAGCAGCACAGGGCAAAGAGCAGTTAAATCTGCTTGAGTCACGTGAGCTCACAGACAAATGACTATGACCTGAGTCACATACAGGTAATTAAAATGGAAAGGCAAGGGACAATGAGATTGTTCCCAAG
Source organism: Monodon monoceros (assembly GCF_005190385.1). Classification (NCBI taxonomy): domain Eukaryota; kingdom Metazoa; phylum Chordata; class Mammalia; order Artiodactyla; family Monodontidae; genus Monodon; species Monodon monoceros. The sequence continues at coordinate 58,140,429 of NW_021703767.1, forward strand.
GACTCTAAGGGTTTTTTGTGGGTTTTTTAAACAAATCTTTTGCTATATTCAATAACCATAAGGCCTAATTCTCATACATATTTTTACAAATAAGTGTCTTCTTAGCTCAGGCCGTAGAGATATTTTAATATGCACAATTGCAATCTGTTGAGATCAAATTTATTGCAATATTCATAGAGATTAAATACCTGAGTCATAATATGATACGCTTTTCTACAAAAGCTGCCCTAAACACCTTCAGCCTTTAAGGACATGTTTGTTTTTATGCCTATTCTTAATATTTTTTTATCTTATATCTATCTTTAATTTTTATTCACATTGGAGGCAGTATAAAGAAGTAGTTCCGGGCTTCCCCGGTGGCGCAGTGGTTGAGAGTCCGCTTGCCAATGCAGGGGACACGGGTTCGTGTCCCGGTCTGGGAAGACCCCACATGCCGCGGAGCGGCTGGGCCCGTGAGCCATGGCCGCTGAGCCTGTGCGTCCGGAGCCTGTGCTCCGCAACGGGAGAGGCTACAAACAGTGAGAGGCCCGCGTACCACACACACACAAAAAAGAAGTAATTCCGAATATGGGTTCTGTTTTAGTGGCCCTAGGATCAAATCCTAGCTACTAGTTATATAACCCCAAATAAAAAGTTTAACCCTCTGTCATACAGTTTTCTCATCTGTAAAATGGATATAATTATAGTACTTATTTCACAAGTGCAAAGTAAGAGGAAGCACAGCCCACGAGACCACCCTCACTCTGACACCAGTTGCAAGTTTGGGGTCAAGGTCAAGGTCACTCTTATGTTTGATAATTTGCTAGAAGGACTGACAGGACTCCCTGAAAGCTGCTATACTCAACTGCTATTTATTACAGCTACAGTCAGCCACATGAAGTGTCCAGGGAAATCCCAAATGTGGAGCTTCCAGTTTCCCTCTACCCTGGAGTTGTGGACAGTGCTGCTGTCCTGGTGTTGATGTGTGATGATATGCACAAAGTATTGCTAATCCGGGAAGCTAGCCCGACCCTTGGTGTCCAGAGTCTTTATTGAGGGTCCAAATGGCTGATCTCAACATCCAGCCCCCCAGAGGTCAAGCCTGTTCCCACATGACTCAAAACCCTCACCATAAATCTCATCCTTAGACTTTTTGATGTGGTCCCAAAGCTCTCAGGTAAACAAAGATACTCTTATCAGGTAGGATATTCCAAGGGTTTAAGAGATTACCTCCCAGAGGCCAAGGACAAAGACCAGACCCCTCTTTGGGCAAGGTTAAATTTTTTACTACACAACCGATGTGTTGAATTAAGTAAGATGATGGTTACAATGGGCTTAGAATTTTGCCTAGTACAAAATAAGCATAAATTTTGGATATATATCTATTATTATTAACAATCCTTTTTGATCCTACAGCATCATACTAGATACTCTAGGAAATCTTAAAAAAAATTAACAAGGTGTAGTTTATAATCTTGGAGGAGAGATACTAAGTTTCAAGTAAAACCAACAAAAGCAGAATGAGGTTGAGTATCACAGTAAAGGAACAAGCAAACTGCTAGGGACCAGTAGAAGGGAGAGGTTACTTCCAGGCAGGGGTTAGGGGACAGCTGCTCTGGGAGGGCACCTGAGCGGCACTGAGGGATGGGGGTTCCGAAAAGGGGGGAGGGCATCCCAGACAGAGGGAACCACATGAATAAAATCAGAGATGGGAAAGCAAGGGCACCTTCGGGGAACAGAGAAGGGCTGCCATGGCCTACTGTAGAAGCAACAGGAGGAAGAAATGGGAAAGCACTGGACAGACAGACTGAGAGAGCTTTTCAATGTGCTGTTGAGCACTTGATGCCTTATCTCATAGACTCTGGGGAACCAGTGACAATCAATACAAGGCCTAAAGAACACCCTGAAAGAGAATATGCTGTCTCTTTTCATATCTCCAGTCTTTGAAACGTGCTCCTTCCTCAACCGTATCACTCTCCCTCCCAATACCGCCCACTTCACTTGGCCAATTACAATTCATCCTGCAAGAAACAGCTCAAGAACTACTTCTGTGCACACCTCCATAGTGAAACACGTTATATGCCATCAGGACCTGTTTTCCGCTATACACAGCTGTATTTTGTCATCTCTGTGTACTCAGTGTCTGTATACTTGTAGAGTGGTTCAAAGGAAAAAAGGGAGAGAGCGAGAGAGGAGAGAGACATGAAATCTTGAAATATCTACAAAGAATTTAAAGAGCAGATATTTCTTGTTAATTTAAAGAGAAACTAGGACATACAGAGAGAGTGAGTAACAGTGCCTAGAGTAAGACAAAATCTTATAACTGCATGGCAGAGTCTTCTCAAGGTATCCCAAGGCTTTAGTAGTAATAGTAATAATAATAATAATGATAATAGGCAGAAGACGAGCTTACTTATACAACACTTATAAAGCGCTTGCTAGGCGCCGGATATGCTCTACTTGATTTATGTGAACCCAGTTAATCTCTGCAACTCAGTGATGTAAGTACTAACATTATCTCCATTTTACAAATGAAGAAATTGAGGGACACAGTAGATAAGCAAATTGCAACAGAAATCCTGATAACAATCCTAGGATTGTAAAAACTTCGTCTTGCCAAATTCATTTAATTGCATCTGAATAAAAGACATTCGTAGAGTTGGAGACTGACCTAGTGTTGGGCTGTAACTTCAGTTCCTTGTGTTGGTTGGAATAAAGAGCAGTGTTCTTTTCATCTGAGGCATATGTTTCCACGCCAGGCCCCTAATGCCTGAGCGCCCATGAGGATGGTTGTGTTTGAAGGACTGCCTGCTAACCTGTTCCAGCTGAACAAGCCACTTTTATTTTTCAAGACCAAACGTCTAGGAGGCTTTTTATTGACTGAGAACAAAAGCAGCCCAGTGGTTTAAGTGGATTGTGTAGTAATGGCCCAGCAAGGCTCCAGCAGGGAAGACGTCTTTCTGCCTCTCGGAGGTGGAAAGACCAGCAGAGGCTTTTAGCAGGCATGTGCTTGTCAGAACACTCCACTTCCGGGGTGGGTGTGTTTTCCTTCTCCTTCCCCTGCTGTGTGTAATGTACAAATTTCCTTTAAACCCATCATTTGGTGTAATTTTCGCTGCTACTTGTTGGATTTTCCCTGTTCCTTTTCCCTTTCCCCTGTCAGAGCTCCTGGCCTAGTCCTCCATTACCAGGAAAGAGAAAAACCCTTCTTGTTTTGAGGGGATCTAGCTGAGGGGCTTCCCTGGATCTCAGCCATTCAGCAGTTTGTCAAATGAATCTTAAAGTAACCCTTCTCTGTGAAAACTTTCAACCCAAGCTAGGTAATTAGGAAGGTGTTTTTTTTCCAAAGTCCCCACAATAAATTCCATAGAAATGTCCCACAAAGCAATGAAATGCCAGTCATTCTGGAGTGAAGGGAACTGTCACCTAAATGCTAGATGAGAAATGAGCTACTGGGCAATGTGTTCAGTCAGCATAGTGCAGATTCATCACTGGCCAACCTGAGTCGGTGTGACGGGAGAGAATTTCTCCAGCAATTTGACAAAATTCTCAGATGAGCCAAAAGTAAATAAATATCACTGTCAGGCTTGAGAATGATTTGCTTTTTGCAAATATGGTAAGTTAAATCTATAAGCACATATTCATCTTAAGTGTAGCAAGTATGAAAGGAACGTATCTTACTTCTTTGCAGTGATTAATAATCCTTGTTAAAATAGGGTCATATATTCCTTTAAATCGCTGTTAATGAGTTAGAATCCTTGGATTCTTTAGATGGAAGAGACCCTAAAGCTCACTTCACCCCCCTTCCTAAATTTGCAAAGGGAGAAGTTGAGCTACAGTCTGAACCTAAAAGCTGAAGTTCATACAAGTGATCAGAGCAGAACCAGCACTGGGATTCAAGGCTCAGAGCTGTGTTAACCACAAAAAAAAAAAAAAAAAAAAAAAAATTGTGTCCTCAACTGAAAGAAGGTTAGAGTGCCCTCTTGTGTCCCTACATGGAAATTCTTTATGTCTTTACAAAATTTTAAATCACTTTAATCTCTCCATCAATTTTACTGCATTGGGGTGAAAGGTCAGACATGTAGCTCTGAAGACAAATCCTGTGATCATTATGTTATCGGAAGTAGATGCACAATGCATTTGACCTACTTTATCAGTAAAGACAATAACATCATCCCTAGAGTGGTTTTGTGTGGATTCGGGTCTGGCTGACCTAGGTTTCTGTCCCCGGGCAGCCACTGGCAATCTTGGTAACCCTTGGTAACAGTTGCAAAACCAGCCTGAACCTCTGTCCCCTCATCTGTAAAATACAGATAAATCACTTATCTGCAGGACTGGCAGAGATCAAATGCAATCATGTAAGTCAGCCCAGCCTGACATTTGGTAAACAATAAATTGAAATTATTAGTTATTTTCGGACGTGAGGGATCACCAGCAAGTTCACAGTGAAGGAACTGAAGTGAGAACGCTGTGAACAGAATGTCCTTGGGATGCTTTTAGCTCTTGGATGAAGAGGTTTCCATGAGCTCTGGGGGCAGAGGAAGTACATTTTTAAAGGAATAACATGCTAAATATGTGATTCTTCCAGAATAAATTCTTCCTTTAGATGGGGAAATTTAAACAGAGCTAGGCCTAATGGCTTTCCCACAGATGGAATCTCTTTCAGAGGTAACACCTGGTCTTTGGCACTAAGGGCCCAGCAGTCAAAAAAAAATCTCTGCTCTGAAAGACAAAGTTTGAAAACCGGATCTTGTTTAGGGCATTGGTCCAGTTCTTTAAGAAGTCTTTACTTATTGAGAGGGTAACCATATTAAAATAAGTAAACAACAGAGGTGAAAAACAATAGCTGGATGAATTCATTCTTTGATTTTCATTTTCTTTAAACTTCTTATTTTATGAAACAAGCTACCTCAGCTTAAGTGTTCCGGCAAAATGGCACTAAATCGAGTCCTTTTGCCCCAGTGAACTTTCAAAGGTTCCCTCCTCCCTCCAGTAATTCTCACAGCTGTCCTTTTCACACATGTGGGAGGGAGATATCATTATGTACAATACAAGGAGACTTGACCTTTAAATGTCAGTGGAAGTGTGGAGTCTGGTGATTGTCTGTATCTTTCTTCCACTAGCTCATTGGAGAGTTGAGGAAGACAGTTCAATAGTGTGTAAGCGGGAAGCGGGTAGGGGCGAAAGGAACCCCTCACCTGTGCCCCTCTCTTTGTTTTCACCCAACCAGGGAAAAGGAAAGGAAAGCTTGGATTGGACACTGTCATCCACATACTTATCCTAGATACCACAATCGCTGGGAGGTTTATCGCACCACAAGAGCAGATTAAAAAAAGGCTGGTCAGTTTGCTCGCCTCGCTCATCCTTTTGGGGAATCTGTTACTTCACATAAGACAAATATAGCACGTGAGGCCAGGGAATTTATTATTGATGGAAAGTTCATCCTCGGGCCCTCGCGTGGTTGCGGAGGAGCAGAGCTGGAACCTCTTGGCGCCGGCAGCGTGCCCCCCTGTTCGGCGGCGCATCCGCACGCGGCAGTGCCATAGCCGTAGACCGCCGCTGGCCGCGCTGTGCTCCCTTTGTGGACATCAATCATCAGTCAAAGAGTGAAAAGATATCCCCTGACTCATACTTGAAAGTCTCCTATTTGTGTGGATTAACTGAACAATACATTTTGTAGCTGCTGTAGTTACCTCGATAGCATTTGTGAAACAGTTTCTGATGTTCAACTCGTTTTCTACTTTACGCTTTTGTCATTTTACGCATGGTTTTTCTCCTTAGAATGCCCCTAAACATCTCTGTGTCTTGTTTATCGATGCTTATATACTAGCCCTTGTGTTCCAGTTTTGTTTTTTTTTAACATCTTTATTGGAGTATAATTGCTTTACAATGGTGCGTTAGCCACTGCTTTATAACAAAGTGAATCAGCTGTATATATACATATATCCCCATATCTCTTCCCTCTTGCCTCTCCCCCCCACCCTCCCTATCCCACCCCTCTAGGTGGTCACAAAGCACCGAGCTGATCTCCCTGTGCTATGCGGCTGCTTCTCACTAGCTATCTATTTTACATTTGGTAGTGTATATATGTCCATGCCACTCTCTCACTTCGTCCCAGCTTACCCTTCCTGTGTTCCAGTTTTAACGCCAGCATACCATGAAAAAGATTTTTCATGAAGGAAGTCCATCTCAACAAGAGGGAAGCCTCCTCTTGTACATTTCCACCTTCCCCTCATCTTTATGTGACACCACTCCACTCCCAATCGAGGTCTGCCCCTCTGGGCCAGGCACTGGGCAAGTTGAGGCAAGGAGGGACGGTCTGGCAGAGGAGAACCCCCTGGTGTGAGGGGGCCTGAAAACTGGGATGGGCAGGACGTGTGTTTGCTCTAGACAGGTTAATATCATGGCACCCCTCACACTGTCACTTAAAAAATATGTATTCGTGATTTATAGAGAAATGTTGAGGTGAAATTTTACATCTTTGAAAACTCCGCATTAGGTTATCTCCTCTCCCAGTTCTCTCTCCTCAGCCCTGCTGCCCTAGGATTCCCTCCTTCTCTCCCCTTCTCCTCCTGGCCTCTCAAGCTCCCTCCCCTTTCTCGGCAGATCAGTTTAGGTCCTTCCAAGCTTCTGTCTGCAGACTTGCACACCCGCACCCACTGCTTAATACTGCTGCAAGTATGTCAAAAGCCGTTAATGCCAGAGATGAATATTTCATTTGTGCCGAGCAAACAAAAGATACCACACTTACCAGGATTCTCTCTGCATGAACTGAAAATGACTTTTTTATCCTTATCACATGTTCATATTTAAGATAAAGAGTTTACTATGTGCCTTAAAGAGAGATCTCTCGCTCTCTCTTTTTTTTTTAAACATCCTGCCCATTTTGTAAGGAGTCACTGGTGAAAACCTACATCAACTGGCACCAAGTTTGTAGATTATCCCAGTGATACTTTTACATCCCTTGTTGACGGGTCCCTTCAGCCACCACTCTGATACTGTGCCCCTCAACATAGCTCTCCCTGGAAGCCCACGGTGCTGCCAGAGCTGCTGTCACGAGGCAGGAAGATGCCGGGGAGGGAGAGGAGCTGGTGACAGCCTCCTCGGGAAGTGAGAGCCAAGCAGCAGGGCATTTGGAGTCCAGCTGGACCCATGCTCTGTGAAGGGCCAGAGAGGTGTCCCTGTATATTCCCTGTCACCATTTGAGTCTGAGAGTAGTGGTCTCTCCAAACCTTAGAAGAATATCCTGACTTCTTGTTCAAATGATCTTGAGTGGGAATGTTTTGATTGCCTTAGTTTTAGAACTTTTGAAAAAAAATTTTTTTTAATTTCTTAAAAATCACAGGTTCATTAAAATGCAAACACTTTTAGTGAGACAGTGGGTTTGAGGGCCCAAACCTCATTTTTAAGCTCATTTTCTAAGAAATACTTTTGAAAGATTTCTTAGAAATTATATGAAGATAGAATCTTCTGGGCTCTGTGTAAATCAAGGCATAAATTCCTCTTATTTTTTCAGAAAAATTCAACCCTTTAAAATGGATTAATACATCACCAGGCTATCTCCCAGAACTCTCCAAGGTGGGTGGACAGTATGAGGAAGAGCTGTTGTTCAGCTAGACCTCTCAGTTTCTGCTCCCAACTCCACCTGAGGGCTGTTCTCTCTTCTTTTCCTCCTTTGGAGATGGGAGAACATTACCGTCTTTCTTTGGCTTGAACACTTATCTTTTCTCTCTCTTTATAAAGCCTGATACTGCTCTCTCTTCTGCTGTTTGCACTGACCATCATTTGATCTAGTTGACCCTTAATTCCAGCCCAGAAACCTTCTGGTTATCTGAATGACCTAGCTTCATTAAGCTAGAGTGTAAGCAAGATTTTTGGTCTTTTGTGTTTGGGCATCTTTAATATCCTCTCGCTGTAGTTTTTGCAGCTAAGATCTTATTCATTTTCCCAGAATAATTTTTTGCTATGTATATTTTACATGAATTTAGAAAAATAAATTGGACATTCAGTACCATTTTATGCAGCATCAGCTCCACTGGGTAACTGGCAAAACGGCCGCACCTGTTTTCTTGCAAGCTGCCTGCATTATTCTGGCCTCACCTGGTATGGTATAGGCTAATAATCAGAGAAAGAATATGAAATTACAAATCATATGACCTAAAGTTCAAACTGAGATAAAATAAACAAGCCCTAACTGAACACTTTGACTCTTCCTAACAGAAAATGCGTGCACATTCAGTATATGTTTGAAGACCTAGCCTGCAATGAGCCATACTATCTTAATTTTGACAGCAGTAGTATGATGAAGTGCTGATAAAAATCTGGAGTTGAGATGGCTCTTTCAAAAATAAGCTCAAAATAATAATTGTCTTTAAAAGAAATTTTGCAGAATGATGATTATGTCTATTAGAACATCTTTATTTTTATTAGTAAAAATACTTCTGTGAAATAGTGAATTTTTTTCAATTCTTTTAAATATACTTTTCCAAGTAAATGGAGCATGTTTTTTTTCCTCCTGAACATAAGTTTTATCCGGATTTCATTTCAGACAGACCGCTCTAGTGTCAACATATACACGTCGACGTGTACATAAATGCTTTGGCAACTAAGAGACCTTAGTTCCAAACACCTCTATAGGTGTCCCTACTATGAAGTTTTGCTATTTAAACATTTGCTATAACAACTTATAATAAGATTTGTTTTACCTGGAATTCACTACCTGAATGAAAAAATCTCATAGCAAATTCACACGTGTGGGCTAGCAAAAACATTCAAGTTGCAGGTACATCCAGGCCAGGAGATGGAGAAATGTGTCACATCCATGGCCCAGCTGCTCTCTCAATAGGCTCAATTGTACATTAGTGCTCTCAACTTGCCACATTACTGAGTAGAAATATCTTCTAAGAAAGTGAAAAGGCTTTGAATAAAATCGGTGAACCCAAGAGGCCTGAAAAGCCCATACTTGCAAAGAAAAAACAAAGTGATAAAGAATGTTGAGGGAGATGATCTGACATAAAGCGGTCATGCTCACGTCCTTAAAAACTGTGCACTAGTATTTTAAATGTGCAAGAAATACAGAAAAAAACTTCTGAAAGTATGACTTCAGAATACTGAAGAAAGCTTCAAGAAGACTCTGGTGTTTGGTGTTTTAATGCTTTCTGTTATAGAAAGATTCGTTGTGGATGGTTATATAAGTGTTTGAGTGTTTTACTGGTATTTATTAAAACTGATAGGTTTTTTGAAGAGTTGGGGAAGTATTACTGTTTCTTTTTTTTTTTAACATCTTTATTGGAGTATAATTGCTTTACAATGGTATGTTAGTTTCAGCTTCACAACAAAATGAATCCGTTATACATAGACATACGTTCCCATATCTCTTCCCGCTTGCGTCTCCCTCCCTCCCACCCTCCCTATCCCACCCCTCCAGGCGGTCACAAAGCACCGAGCTTCAAATAATGGATTATAGATTTTCCTTCAACAAAAATCAGCTATCCAACATGCCTTTAGCGATAGATTGGATTTGGTTTTTTTGTGTTTGTTTTTCTATAGAAATCACTTGTGGATGTCTAATTCTATGATGTTAAAAGTAAAAAGTTCAAGAATATCCTTGGAACTTTCTCTCCCATATTTTCAAATTGCGTTGTAGTCACTGAATTTATTTATTCCTGTTATTGACACAGGAGCAGACTACAGATTGTTTATAATTATACTTTTAGTGCCAATTTATACTTAGCCTACGTAATACTGTGATTTTAATTTATTCCTTTTGATGTTAATTCTGGATGAAACCTAAAATAAATCCCTTAAGCTGCAAACTTCCTTTTTCTCAGTTAACTGCCACAGCAGATCCCTGAATATGAATGTTTAATGAGGTTTCACAACATTATTTAAAAACTAGAATTATTTGTCTCTCAGGTTGTGTCATTCAAGTAGAAGATAACACAAATTCCTTAATAATGAAATAATACTAATAATATGTTTGAGTTCATTCTGTTGGCCAAGGACTCTTCTGAATGCTTACCTAAGTGAATCACTTAACCTTCACCACAAACCATTGATGTTGGTACTATTGTTGTCCCCTCTTGACAGGTGAGAAATTGAGGCACAGCACTTCAGTCACTTAGCTAGTAAGCAGTGCAGCCAAGAGTATGTATCTAGGTAGCCTGGCACCAGACGCCATGCTCTTAACCATCGTGGGAACTCTCCATGTAGCTTATCCGGAGGTACTGTGTTTCATCAAGCCAGGGCTCAGGACTTACCATTGGTAAATCTCTTCTTGCTAAACTGGCATCTTGTACACTACAACTCTGGGTCCTTCAGGGCTATGTAGGTGGAGAAATGACTTGCTGGGCCTGGAGAAGCCTGGTAGGAATATTTAAAAATTAACTGGCTCTCAACCCATTAGTGTTCTAGGGGCAGGGGATGAGAACAGAACCCTCCAATATCGACTCACCTTATAGATGGTGTCCAGTGGGAAACAGTCACTGGTGGCATTGACAGACATGCCAGTTAAGGATAAAAGAGGTGCAGGGTCAGAGATCCAACCCAGACACGTCAGCTGTCCATTTGGCTACCAGGGAGCTCAGTCTGGAGTGATATTTCTCAGCCTTTTTTCCTCTGTGGCCAAACTAAGGAGTCTTTTTAGCTATTTCTATGCCACTCCTTCTTACTATCCCCACCCCCGCAGCGATGAAATTTTAATACCACAGATACACTGTATGGTATATCTGTTTAGGTACTCTCTTTATACCTTGAACATAAAAAGAGTAAGATTTTTTCATTCCCCCAAGAACCAAATTTTTGTTCCCTTGGGGCGGAGTCACCCAGTTGAGAATACGTGGCCTAGGGGCACCAATACATTGAATGGTGTGAGTAAACACAGGGTGGGAGGGTGGCCTTCAGTGAACAGACTTGGAGGAGTTAATGGGCTTCAAGGTTAAAGGGCCCACCAAGGGCAGGGTGGTACCTGAGGGAAGTGAGAAGAAGAGATTTTCTTAAATCTATGAGGTCAGGCGTTCTTTTTTTAAAAAAAAGTAATTTTATTTAATATTGGAGCAGAGTTGATTTACAATGTTGTGTTAGTTTCAGGTGTACAGCAAAGTGATTCAGTTATATACATATACATGTTTCTATTCTTTATCAAATCCTTTTCCCAGTTAGGTTATCACAGAATATTGAGCGACTTCGTTTCTTTATGTTCTCTCTTATCCCTGAAACAGAGATACAAATTGACCTTTAAATGAAAGTTTTGAAACCCCTGGATGGAGTTAATTGCCCCTACTTTCTGGCATGTATTTCTGTTAAACCACTGGTTGCAGGATGGGGTTTGGGTCTCCTCTGCTAGGCAGCGAGTCCCGAGGAGGATTCCAGCCTCCTCCTGTCTGTAGCATCGGGCCTAGCACTGTGCCTGTCACACCGTGCTGTCGGTGGACATTTCCAGGGATACAGGGTTTTCCTTGGGAGCCTGTTTCCCTCAGGTCCTGCTTTGACAAGTGGAGGTCAGGCGTTCTTTGACCTGGGTCACCATCCCCACCTCCCCGGATGCCACCCAGAGGTGTGATAAAGAAGATTTTCTCTTTCTCATATTCTTCACTTCACTCTTGTCTCATTCTTCCCTCCGTGGCTCTATGTATAGTCACCTCATAATCTGAAATGCCATTGTGTTGTGATGACGTGTATCACTTCAGGGTGTGTGATTTGAATTCTCTTAGTTTTATTTAGAGACCAGCTTCCCAAGAAGCTTGCTTTAAACTCTTTTTAATTGAGTTCAGAAAAATGGCTACTGTTCCAAATTGCAAGAAATGGGTAATGAAAGTGCCTTAACTAAAAACTGTCGTGTGCTCACTTGAGGTCTCCTAACTCCCAAATAGCAAACCTAAGAAAGAGTCAAGCAGCAATTGGTGTTCCAGATAAGGAGCCAACTGGCTGTCCCCAGTCCTCACAAAGCAGCTCATTTTCTCCTACTTGGTCCCTTAGATTATCTTGTAACCTAATGCTGTCTAGGAGGAAATACCCCTAACACTGGATAGACATCCTGCTAACCTTTTCTCATTCAAATATCTCTTTCCTTGTGATTTTGCTGCCTCAGTGACTTTATTCTGAACTCTGTGACCCAGTGCACGTCTGAAATGCTCTAATTAAACTTAAAGATCCTCATCTAATTACTTACTAGAAGGCATGATAAAGAAGCAAGGCGCCCCAATATTTTTCTTCTCTACAAAGAAGTGGTGATTATTCAGCTGGTCAAAGAGCAGGAGGCATTCCTAGAACACAAAGGATGGTAAAGAGAGCTTCTACCCAGATATGGGAAAGGTAGTGCACCAGATTATTATTTGAAGATTTGAAAGTAGTAGAAGACCAACCAGAGAAATTGATCCCCGGAAGTCAGAGAGCTTGTCAGCAAAGGATAATCTTACATTTATGGCAGTGAATGTCAAGCCTGGGTGTCTGATAGAATCACAAGGCGAGCTTTTCAAGTTTTTTATTCTCAACTCCCACTCCAGAGAGATTCTGACTCCATGGGTCTTGGGTGGGATCTTGGGCACTGGTGTTTTTTAAAAGCTCCCCCAGGGGATTCTGATGTGCATTCAAGGTTGAGAATTACTGCTTTAGATTACAAAATGCTTTCACATACATTATCCAGGGTTTTGTATACATAAAGAGAGGAAATAGAGACATTTTAATGCCTTTTGATTGTATAAAGAAACAGGAAGAGACAAGAGTGGTAATTGTGAAAATGAAAGGATTGCAGAAAAAACAGTTTTCAAAAATTGGAGGAGGGCTTCCCTGGTGGCGCAGTGGTTGAGAGTCCGCCTGCCGATGCAGGGGACACGGGTTCGTGCCCCGGTCCGGGAAGATCCCACATGCCGCAGAGCGGCTGGTCCCGTGAGCCATGGCCGCTGAGCCTGCGAGTCCAGAGCCTGTGCTCCGCAATGGGAGAGGCCACAACAGTGAGAGGCCCGCGTACCGCAAAAAAAAAAAAAAAAAAAAATTAGAGGAAAAAACCTTACCTTTGTAGGGCTAAAATTAGGGATGATATCAATCCATGGAGTGTAGAACATTAAGGAGAGGCCTGTATGTCCATATTTCCTGCTCTGTATGGAATATTCTTGAGATGACAACAAAAGTTCCCTACCCAGAAAAGTCTGAAAATAGTCATCCAATATTTGATGACTATTATTTTCTAAAACCTTATTTAGTCCACTCTATAAAAGAGAAATATTAGAGAAGTAGAACATTTGTTATTAGGCAAAAAGTTTGTTAAAAAATATCACGTTAATATTTCCATGTGCATTCTGGGGTTGTGCACACAATCTGCATGTAGAGACAGACAGAGTGCCTCAACAGTGATCCTTACAGCTTTTGGATGGTTATAATGAATAGTTCTGCAGGTAAAAGTGGCAAGTAACAACCTTGGTTGTAGCTAAAGGATGAAGTAGAGCCAACTCTGGGCTCTCAGATTAGGGGGAATAGAAGTCAAGTCACAATGAGGCAGAAGAAAGTAAGTTGTGATCAGAAAGTAGGATATTGCGTTTTGTGATTTTAGAAGTGGGCGATGACAAAGCTTAGGCTGTGACCAAGAGAGTGAGTGACAGCTACTGTCAACAAAGTAGAGGCTAAGCTATCATCTCCATGTCAACCAATAAGATGGAGATGGAGAGGAACAGTGCTTCAGGTACAGGAAAGAAAATCTTCCAGACCCTAAGTATTTAAGATAAGGAATTTCAGTTAATCACCCCTTCTTCCCTCTAGTTTCCAGCTAACAGAGAATGACTTATAATAACAGTAACAATAGTTCAGCACTTAGTATGTATCAGCATTGTTCCAGGCACTTTGCATGCATTCCAATGTTCACAACAATTTTTGTGACAATTGATACTATCATGCCCATTTTACAGATTAAAAAACTGAGACATAAGGTAGGCAGCTTGCCCAATATGGGTTATAAATGCTGGTAGACAGAGTTGGGGTAAGAGAATATTTTATGGAAGCTGTCAGCAAAAGTAAGTGCATAGAGTCCAGGAAGGGGCCTGGTGAGAGATGAGACTGAAATAATACATTGGAGCGGTACTGAGGAGAGTCCTAAACCCCAGTGTCCAGAGTTTGAACCTGATCTGTATCTTGAGATGATTGACTTTCAAATATGAACAAATTGGAGAGAGGCTGGACTGAAAGGACAAGTTAGGGTTGTTTTGGTCCTGATTAAAGGACTGGTAATGAGGAGGGTGGCAGGTGAAGGTTAAAGGAAGAGACATGTTTGATGTCTGTTGTAAAAGTCAAATGCAAAGATTTAGTACCTGGTTGGATGAAGTGGGTGAGGGAGAGGGAAGAATTTAATTAGAATCTGAGGTTTCAAGTCTGAGTAACTGAGCAGAACTTCAAGAGAGGCACTTTGTAGGGGTGAGAGGGACAGCATGAGTAGCTGGACTTTGAAAATCTGTAATTTGTTGTGTCAGCAGGCAGGCGTGGATGGAAGACCACAGGAGAAGTCGGAAACATAAATTTGGAACTTAGAAGAGTCTGAGCTAGAAATGAAACTTTTGGTGTCGTCTGCATAATGGTGCTGTGGTAAAAACTTGGGAAGTGGATGAAACCTCTGAGGGTGGGAGAAGGAAGGAATAAAGACCCTTGGAAAATGTTTAAACTGGGGAACAAGAAGGAGGGAGAGGAGCCAGCAAAGGAGGCCAAAGGAGAGAGGTAACAGGATAGGAACACCCAAAAGTGTGCATCGTGGATCACAAGGGAATGGAAGGTTCCAGAAAAGGCCTGACTTAGCAGACCCTCAGAGAAGCTAAGAAGAACAAAGCCACTTGGAGTTGTTGATTCCAAGGTTATAAGGATCAAAAGTAGCAATAGAAGGATAGGAGGTGGCCTCCAACTGGAAGGAGGGAGTAGATCAGGGGAGACAAAGGCCACACGACTGGCCTCCTTTTCAAGAATTCAACAACTGGTAAGAAAGAGAAGATAGTCACTTGAAGGGGTAAGGCGTGTAATGGAAAGTGCTTTGTTTTGTTCTTAAGATAAAGAGGACCACTTAAATCTATTTTAGACAGTGATAAAAGAGCCATGGAGAGGATGAGTGAAGATGCACAGGCGCTAGGCTACCAGGTGGTAGCAGCAAAAACACTTCCCGTGGCAGAAATCACAGCAGGGTGAGGTTCTAAACTATTTTCTAACCTTATCATAAAACAAGCCAGAACTCATGGAGCAGAGATCCCTACCAACTCCACACAGCAGTTCTCTTCGAGAACAAGGCAAGGACCAATGGAGCAGGGGTTTTTCCACCTCTTCTGGGGGAAATGTGTGAATTTAACCCATACATCCCAGGGCAGAGGGGGAGAAGTAGCCCTAAAGACAATCTTTAAAGAGTGAAATAACTTCTTTCAGGTGTAGGGAGAAGAGGAAACTTTGATAATAAATCTGGAGTGCAAAATATTAGGATTTTCTTTTTATAAGTATTATTTGCACATTGTATAACTTGTAAATATTCTGGTGAAGGTTGGGGCATTTTTATCCAGTTTTTTGAAAAAGAAATAGTTAAATGCACTTAAGTACCTGAATGTTATTCTCTCACTCTATGTGAGTGAGGCCAAACACTTCCTGGAAAAAAGTAAGTTGAAAGGCAAAAATATTGATAGTGGTTAATGAGTGAGTGCTGGCTTTGACTGCTGGAGGCCTCGGTAGGACAACTGCTGTAAACCAGTCAGCAAATGGCCCGTTCCCTTGTCCTGTCTCTTCCCATCAAGGGGACGGAAGTGGGCAGTGCTGGGCACCCAGAATGGAAAAGGGAGGAAAGAGAGAAAGAGGAACTCCCGGTTCCCAGGGAACGTGCACACCCTCCCTCTTCTGTGGGATGGGCTGGGTACCCTGTGTATTGAGAAATGGTCCCTGGGGCCCCATCGCTGTCACAGTGCCACAGAATCCTCAGACACAGAGAAAAGCCTCAGAGGTTGTTCGCATATCTCCCTCTGGACATGAGACTGGACTCAGCACCAACAAGAGAATACCAGAGAGGATTTGCTCTCCTCCATGCTTGGATAACGCCTATTCCCTGATACCCAAAGAAGAATTAAGTATTATGCGGAACTCACACTATATTACACACTCACTCCCGAACAGCTGGGCTGCTGATAAAATCTAAAAAGAAGAGAGAACTGGCTGTTCTCCATCTATACATAATGTATTCGTAATAAATCTCTTGATGAGGAGGTATGAAGATCTCCTATTTCTGTGCAGCCCAAGGAAGCAGAACATTCGGCAAGTATCCAGTGAGTCTCATTAGCAGAGACAACCGGTATGGAAGCTCCAGGTGGACTTGCCCCACATTTCTATTAGTAACGGCAATTTTTTTTTTTACCTTAAATATGCTAGTAATTCTCTTGCTTGCAAAATTCATTTTGCCTAAGGATTGATAACTATGCTTTTTCTTAATAGTTACTGAATACCCTCCATGTTCTAGAGACTACATAAAAATAAAGCATCGCTTGCCACCTTTTTTTTTTTTTGCTTTATTTCTGAGAGGATAGAACAGTAAAGCCATTCCCAGAATGATTTATTTTCAAGAAAATGGAAATAATAAAACATGAAACAGTAGAGTTGTGTAAAATCCTATATTATGTATGAAATGCCTACTCTACAATTTAGTAAAAAGGATAACTGGTGACAGTCGAGAGTATTCTATATGAATATAAGAATTTTGATTCTGGTGTGGGTGGTAGTGATTAAGAACAAGGTTGGTAGTGTCAGAACATGACACTTTCCTCCTAGGTTTTGCTTGCAAAGTGCAGCCACCTGTGTGGAGCCCCGCAGGGTCAGGGCCAGTCACCAAGCCAACCAAATAATAATGGTTGACACCAGATAGAAACCAATGACAAAACAAAAGATATTTGTTAAAGATAATTTTTTCTTAAGTTACTGCTGAAATATTTTCTCACTATAGTTAGAAATGTGTCTCTCGTGGTCACTTAGACTTTATAACAATAAGATCATCTCAGTGTCTAGGAGGATCCCTACCCTCTTTAAGGAAGAGAAATACAACATGCATTTGATCATTTAATAGCAGATTTGGCTTATACAAAAAGAGGGACGTGGGCTTCCCTGGTGGCGCAGTGGTTGAGAGTCCGCCTGCCGATGCAGGGGACATGGGTTCGTGCCCCGGTCCGGGAAGATCCCACATACCGCGGAGCAGCTGGGCCTGTGAGCCATGGCCGCTGAGCCTGCGCGTCCGGAGCCTGTGCTCCGCAACGGGAGAGGCCACAGCAGTGAGAGGCCCGCGTACCGCAAAAAAAAAAAAAAAAAAAAAAAGGTATTTATTAATTAATCAATACCTTATACCAGCAATGTATGAAATTATAGTTTTACCGCAGGCTTGACAAGCTGCTAGCAAGACTATGTTACTCTTATTTGGTTTATTTCATCCCTGGCAAGCTTGAAAATTTTTGCAAGTATTTGTTCACAATATTCTGCATGTGTGCTTGGCTCTAAATTTTTGTTGTTGTTTTCTTATCAATTGGATTATCTGTCCCAGCTCCAGTCTCAACCCCTCTCCTCACATTTATTGCTTCATATAGGCTCCCATGATTCATTCAGTTACTGGGTAGACGAAAAGTCCCCAGTGGGGCCTGACCAAACCCCAGCTATCAAACGCCTCGCCAGGATCTCCTTGGTAAAGAAGCTCATGAAGAAATGGTCTGTGACTCAGAACCTGACATTCCGAGAACAGCTGGACGCTGGGATCCGCTACTTCGACCTGCGCGTGTCTTCCAAGCCAGGGGATGCCGACCAGGAAATCTACTTCATTCACGGGCTTTTTGGCATCAGGGTCTGGGATGGGCTGATGGAGATTGACTCATTCCTCACACAGCACCCCCAAGAGATTGTCTTCCTGGATTTCAACCACTTCTATGCCATGGACGAAGCCCATCACAAACGCCTGATTCTCCGGATCCAGGAGGCCTTTGGGAACAAGCTGTGCTCAGCCTGCAGTGTGGAGAGTATGACGCTCCAGACGCTGTGGGAGAAGAAGTGCCAGGTAGGAGGGAACAGAGATTAGCTTCCAAGGGCAACAACAGAACTCTTTCTGCTTTTTCTGTGTCACCAGCTCTAAGGCAGCTCACTCCAGGGCTCTTGGGTCAGAAGGCATAGATTGTTTGGGATGATAAAGATCTGCACACCAGTTCATGGGCTCTAAGACGGCTCCAAGGGCTCCCCTGGGCACAGCTGAACTGGGATTAACTTGTTTGGCAATGGCCTGGCCAGAACCAGCCCAAGGCAGAGTTGTGAAATAGGACCAGTTGGCCATTACCATTTTTCTGTCTCCCATTGTATCTGTTTTCACACTCCTAGTTCTCCTTAGATTTCATCTGTCCCATCCTGTCTTCAACTCAATATCAGATAATCCCTGCCAAATATTGTTTGATTGCATTAGCTGACAAAGGCACATGAGGTGATTCGTCTCAGAGGTGTTAGTTAGCATTTTGAAAGGCCATCTCCACAGAGTTTGGGTCAGCGGGGAAGACAGTTAAGGAAGGAAGAACCCGCAAAGGGATCAAGGCCAGAGGAGCATCCCTAAGTTGAGAAGAGCCCCAAACCCAGACCCAGGAAGGACAGACTCAGGAAAAGGAGCGCGGGCCTCAGATATATTCTGTCCTGGTCCCAGAGGATGGTGGATAGTGAGAGAGGAGAGCTTCAGGAATGGTCAGGCTCCAATTTAGACTCTCTTTAAAAAAGAAAAAGCAAAAAAGTACCTTTCATTCACAGTTGCTCCCTTACTCATAGATGCATTAACCAAAGCATCTTAAAGAGGCAGTGATTTTTGAACTGAGGGAAGAGCTTTTAATTAGAAAGCGATTAAAGATTATTCCTTTGCAAATGTATGGTGAACACTAAGTGTGTGCCGAGCTCCATTCTAAGCACTTGGGATAAATCAGTAAATAAAACAAAGATCCTTGCCCTAATGGAGATTTCATTCAGGTGGACGGAGATAGATCATAGATAATAAACATGATAAACACATTATAGAGAATGTTAGAAAGTAATAAGCAACGGAAAAAGAAAGCCGGGCACAGTAAGGGGGAACCAGGGATCTATGGGTTGGAGGGTTGGTCACAGTTTTAAATGTGTTGATCAGGGTAGCCCTCATTGAAAAGATGACATTTGAGGGAGTGAATCTATTGGAGGAAGAGCTTCCCCAGCAGAGGAACCAGTCAGAGCAGAGCCCCAAAGCAGGAGGGTCCCTGACATGGTTGAGGAAAAGCAGGGGCCACGGGACTGGAGAGCAGAGCAGTGGACGCGGTCAGAGAGATAATGGTTGATCAGGGGGCCCTTGAAGGCACTGAAAGGACTTGGCTTTTACTCTGAGTGAGGAAGGTTCTGGGAGGGTTCTGAGCACAGGGTGTTGTGGCCTGACTTAAGTTTTGATGGTATCCCTCTGGTTACTAGGAAGAGCCCTGGAAAGACAGAAGGGAAGTACAGAAACCAGTGAGGAGAGTAGTGGGAAGTGGTCAGATTTGGAATCCACCAGAAGTTAGACCTAATAGCGTTTCCTAACTGTTGGGATGTGAGGATTCCAGGATGACTCCCAGGCTCAGCCTGAGTAAACACCAGGAAACAACCAGGGAAACACCAGGTGGTTTTGCACACCCGTGAAAGTGCTAAAGGTCTTTGAATCTACGAAGACTAATGAGTTAACTCTTAGTATCTGTTAAGTTTTATCTAAGCTATTTTTCTTCACTAAAACTTTTGTAAGTGATATTTTGCCAAATATTTATCACACCTCTCCCCTAAACCTAAGTTTGTATCTATTCAGACTCGCAGGTCAAATTTGGAGGGATTTGGGCTTCCCTGGTGGCGCAGTTGTTGGGAGTCCGCCTGCCGATGCAGGGGACACGGGTTCGCGGCCCGGTCCGGGAAGATCCCGCATGCCGCGGAGCGGCTGGGCCCGTGAGCCATGGCCGCTGAGCCTGCGCGTCCGGAGCCTGTGCTCCGCAACGGGAGAGGCCACAGCAGTGAGAGGCCCCCATACCGCAAAAAAAAAAAAAAAAAAAAAAAAAATTTGGACAGATTTTTCCCCAGTGGAATCTCTCTCTTACAATGCTAAATAATACTAGTAACAAGAGAAATAACACATTTATTGAGCCTTTACAATGTACTAAGTACAGGGATTAACTCATTTAATCCTCTCAACAACACTATGACATAGGCTGTCATTATTATCCTCATTTTACAGATGAGAAAACTGAGGCAGGGAGCAATTAAGCACCTTGCCCAAGAGAACATTGTCAGTGAGCCACAAGGGCCAGGACTCAGTCACAGGCTGTTGGGCTCTACGAGTTCCCACATCCTTCAATGCTCTCCCAGGGCTGTTCACACATCTTGGTGATTTTCTCAACTAGTGTCATAGACGATGCTAATAAAAACACTTTCTCCTTATTCAAGAGCCCTATTATCAGAAGGTCTCAGAGGGTTAGCAGAATGGGAGACAGGGAAGATCCGTGAGAGGGCTTTTGAATACGAGGATTCAAGTAAGGTTAAATTTGAGTCCAGCTAAATTTATAAACAGGTATCTGTTATAGTTTTGTAATTTTATGCACAGATAGTATTCTGGATGGGCTGCCACATTGCATACTAAATCATTTAGAAATTTGCAAGAGAAACAGGTAATTTCAGGAATAATGAATCATGTGGACAGTGAATTTCTAGCAGAACAGTAAAGATCTGTTATAGTTTTTAAGTATGGGCTAATCTGTGTCATTCAACAGCCAATACCCCTAAAATTATGAAGGAAAGAGACTGTGATGATGTGTCAGAAAAAGGGAGCATGTCATCAATTTGAATTCCAGGATTTCCCTGCTCCCCTTCCTTTCCCAGAGGTTTCCCTGCTAAACCTCTTCTTAAAAGCGAAAGAGATCTCCAACAGAGCCCTCAATCATCTGCCCCCTGCTGGGGCAGTGCCACATTGGTGGTTAAACTTTAAATATTCATTATGCAATGAGCCGCCTTGCATGTAACCCCCAGAGTATTTTATTACTACAGTTTGATAGAAAAAAGTGTACTACCATTCAGTCACACTTCATTTACTCAATATGCAGTTATATCACAGCTCACAGGTATGTATTGGTATATTAGTGGTTATGAGTTTTGAGGGTACAGTGAATTGGAAGATTTCATCTACAACTTGGCAGTATTTAGAATCTTAATGAGAAGGTAAGAATATGTGCCACTAGTAAAATATAAGACAACTGATACATACAATTACAAGGCAAAACTGCCTCAAATGTGCTGTATGAAAAAAAAGGGTTCTGTAATCCGTCAATTGAAAAGTAGAAATCTGCATCCCAGGGGCCCCTGTAAAAGAATGATCAAAATAAGAAGAGGTCAATTAAAGAATAATTCTTAAAGGAAATGAGATTTTAAATCTGAGTCTCAAGAGAAAACCTGCATATGAATTGCTGAGCTGGAGGGAAGAATATCTCAGACAGAAAATACAGCAGAGCGAGGTCGGGAGTCAGATGCAAAACACAGGCCCTGGGCAAGACTTACTGCCCCCCAGAATTCTGTAGAATGAGGGCTGGTTTGCTAAGCCAAGCTCCTACCATAAACAGAAATTCCCCCTATAACCTTTAGGATCAGATTACTTGAGAAGGCTCTTGAGGAAAGCCATAAAGCCCCTTTTGTAGAATGTGTCCTTTTTGCTCGTTCTCCAAGACTGAGTGAAGAACAGCGCTTTCCTTTCATCCCCTGACCCTCTGCTCAGGGGCCAGGCAGCATGGGAAATGGTCTGACAGGCCCTGTCGAAGGATCACACAGCCTCCCGCCTCGCCCACTGTCCATCTCACAGCCCAGCTTTTCACACTTACAGATGCTGGAGACCCCAGCCTTCCAAACTAGCCAGTTACAACGCCAGCAGGAAATCTTCCCCAATCTCCCAGGCAACCTGCTTACGATGAGCCTGTGATTAACCTCATTAACCCATGTGTTTACCACCAACATCATTAGCAGGCAGTCAGACATTACTCAAAGCCATTAAAAGCAGCAAGAACAACCAGCCTGTGCAGTGCTTTGAGCCTGGTGCTCCCTAGCTCTAGGCCTTTAGGAGCAGTTAGGCTAAACGCACCCCAGAAACAAGACACACATTCAGAGCTCTTGGCCTTGGGTGCCAGCAGAATTATGCTGTCAGGCCAGCCATTCGAGGATTGCGGTCCAGGGAGTGTAAATACACACAATGGACGTTCCTCCAGGGAAGAATTGCTGGTACCCGGGAGGAGAAAAAACATAGTACTTCTGGAAACCTAAGCATCAGAGCTCTGAATTGGGACAATCGAAATAGCAATTCCCTGTCTCTCTGCTGCCTTCAGAAACTAATTAATGCCATGGATGTGGCTTGCTAATTATGCAAAATCACCACCATCCTGAGAGGTCCCACTGGAGACCCATCCGGTACTCGAAGTCTTACCTGCCTCACTTAGCTCACTCCCTCCCTCTCCCAGGAAGGGCAGTTTCATTCAGAGTCAGCACGCGCAACTGAAAACCTACATCCTCCCAAATTCAGTTCAGTGTATTGATCTCAACCCAAGAGCTAAGGGTCAATTTCGTGAGCATAGGAGTCATAACTTATAGACAGGACTAACCGCTGAGGTTCTCCACCTGGGGTCCAGAGGTTCCCAAGGGGAGTGGGTTAGGGTAGAATTTAAGAAGTCTGTGAATTTGGATGGGAAAAGCAGTACATACTGGCTTTTAACCTCTAACTGAATATCAGTATAACCACTGATTATGTGTGAGCAGTCACCCATGGCAGTGTCAGCAGTGTTGGCAGTGCTGGCAGTGTTGGCAGTGTTGGCAACTCGTATGACTTTGTCCCCACAGAAACCACAGATATTCATTTAGTGCAGATATCTTGAAATATTGTGTATACTCATCATTTACTCAAAATTATGGAACTTATTAGACTTAAAACAAAATATTTTTATTTAATGAGTTTATTATGAAGTGCATACATTAATTTATTTATTACAGAGTTAATTATTATATTGATAGCTGTATTTCCATCTCATTGATTTTCTTTGTAATCCTATCTATTTTATTTTAGACATTCATTTAAAACAATCTGAGAAGGGGTTCAGGAGTTTACCATACTTCCAAAGGTGTTCATGACCCCCAAAACGTTAAAAACTTCAAGTCAGGCATATAGCAAGTGCTTAAATCTTTGCTTATTAATTTTTCTAAAAAAATATGTATATAAAAATTTTTGAATTTCCACATATGTTTGTATTTGTGCGCCTTTCCTCCCAACAATCCATCAGTGTAAAGCCGAGGAGTTAACACACTCAGCTTGTTCATGAACTGCTCTCCTTTATTTGTTCTGAACGTTTCAGGTTCTCATCTTCTATCACTGTCCCTTCTACAAGCAATACCCCTTCCTATGGCCTGGAAAGAAGATCCCAGCGCCCTGGGCAAATACCACAAGTGTGCGCAAGCTCATCCTCTTCTTGGAGACCACGCTGAGTGAGCGCTCTCCCCACGGATCTTTCCACGTGTCTCAAGCGATCCTCACGCCCAGAGTGAAGACCATCGCCCGGGGCCTGGTTGGCGGCCTCAAGAACACGCTGGTCCATAGGTAAGAATTTGCTTCCTTTTCACAAGTGAGGGTTAAAAAAAATGTTTTTATCTTGATTCTCTTCTGAATAAACAGGAAACAGCAGTAAAACCATATACTTTGAAGATTTAAAATAACAAAACAAAACCCAAAAAACCTTATATTTGAAAAAGTTGTGTACTTGAGGTGTCTCGCATTAACCGTGGCCAAAGGATCTCTAAACACTCTGTTAAAATGTACATATTATAACATAAATACCCTCTAAATTTCAATATGGAGACAAAGCACTTTCGGCCACCAGCAGTCCGTTCACGTCTGGCTGGAGGTGCCATCGTGTTCCTGCCCCTGCCCTCGAAGCTGGCCCAAGCTCTCACTCTCTTAAGAAGCATTAAATGAGACTGCTGTGCCAGGCAGTAGGGATTCAGAGATGACCCTCCCAGGATTTAGGGTGTCCTTTCTCCCTTCCTTAGTGACAGTGAGTCCTAAGAAGCATCTCAGGATGCCACCTACCATATGCCACAGCTTCAGATACTTCCTCGGAGCAGAACTGATCCTGACTCTACAATTAGGCAGGAGAAGCTCCAGAAACGTTGTGTTAGATGATGTTCGTTATCCTGGGCACCAGTAAATGATAGGGGTCGTCAAGAAAAAGGATGGCTTGTGTATATGTACATGTATGTGTGTATGCCTATGCCTGTGTATAAAGGGAACGTTATAAATACATTTGGCTAATAGGGCATCCCTCACAATCCAAGCTGAACAAACCAGTATGTTTGGATAACAAGGGATATTTACGAGAATCACTTTGGTTCCCGAGTTCCAGGTGCTGAGCACCAGAGTTCAGATAATGAAAGGTTCATCAAAAAACGTGTCCCTGTCTCTTTGGATAGCTTGGATATGACTTCTGATAACAGGTGTTCACCTGGCAGGAGTTTGGATGACGAACTGAGAGCTTCTGATTGTGCTGGCCACGAACAGAACCAGAAACCTCTTTCTGCGTGGCTCTACTAAGTCTTCACTGAATTACCTGTGCTTAACTTGGGAAAGAGAGTTTCATAAACCAAGACCAGAATCATGAACTTTCCTTTTTATAGTACATGCTCATATATCCATACCATTTCCTCATGCCTGTGGTAAATTTGTAGATTAACATCATTTATTTACTTATTTATGCAGCGATGAACAGGAGCTATAGGTCCAAAGACACAAGGTGAATAATCTAGTCATTGCCCCCACAGACGTACATTCTATCGGGAAAAATAAACATGTAAATTTCTATGTAACACTGTGAAAATCACTATGATAAAGTCTGTGCAGAGAGCTGTACTTGGAAGGAAGAGGAAGTCTTTAAAAATAAGGGTGTTATATCTGTATAGCGTATCCTGAATATAGAGCACCCTCTTGAAGATGATTTCATTAGGTTCTTAAAGTAAGCCAGCCTCCAGGAGGGCACGTTGGCTAAAGCATGTTATTGTCCCCGCTTCAGATGGGCCCAATGAGGTTAAGTGACCCAGACCCCCAAAGCTGGTAAGAGTCAGTATTACATCCCATCCGTGGACTTCTGATTGTTGGACCATTGCCCCTTTCAGCATCCAAGCACTGGCCTGTATGTCGCACACTTCAGTGCCCTGTTCCTTTCTGCTCCACTGGTCTGTGACTGTCCCACTAGCACCTGAATCCGGTCAGCTCTTACTGGCTACAATTCTGAACCCACAAAGTCACAATGCTTTTCATACTCGTGAGTTCCTGCATCTTTAATCTGGCTGCAGATGAAGCACAAGGCTCTTCCACTGAGAGGTAACGATGGCGCACGCGCCCAAAGTCCCAGCGTCCTAGCACGCCAGAGCCTTAACCTGCTGGCTGCAAGCACACGTCTGGGAGATTGGAAGGGTACTGGGGCATCTCGCCACCTGCTGGTCACAAGAATATTACCGAGATGCATTAGGAGTCCTAGGCCTCCACGTCAGCTGCTTTGGTCAAGTTTGTTCCCAAACACCAGCACGACATGTGGCTGTCATTTCCCCTGGGCTATTGAACGAGCGTGTTGACTTAACAAAATATATATGCACAGCGTGAGAGCTGCGAATTAAGTTTTATTGGGGGCAGAATGAGGACTGAAGCCCAGGAGACAGCGTTTCAGATAACTCTGAGAAGCTGCTCCAACGAGGGGAGGGGGGAAGCCAGGATACATAGGAGTTTTGCAACAAAGGGCAGGTAGTCGGGAACGTCAGGAGATTATGGCTAATTAAAGAAAACCAGACATCTCAAGTTAAGGAATTTAGCGCTTTTCTATGTACGGAAGATGCAAGAGTCTTGGCTCACTGAAATCATTCCTTTGCTATGCACCTCAGCCATCTGGGGCCAGTATCCTGACACATCCTGAGTTTCCTCAGGGCTCACCGCAGGGAGTGGCTGCAGTCTGACGGCTGCTAGATGGCAGGTATTCTTTTCAGCCCTGAGTTTCCTTGGCTCACGTTTGAGGGGTATAGTCATTGATGACTGTGACATCCTTTGTTTATTGACATGGCAGGAAATATTTCATTTCTCAAGCATATGGGAGAAGCAGTTGTCACGGGCCTTCCCTGAGAGCCAACACCCAGAAGGTCTGTCGTAAGGCACACGGGGTGCTGTCAGACTGGTCCTGGGCACCAGTTATCAGCTTAACTGAGAGGAAAAGACAAGGTATATTTTCCTGTAAATGTAGTGGTGGTTTTCTCAGCAGACAGTTAACCCCCCCATCCCGCTAACTCTTAGGTCAACTTTGGACTTGAGATTTTGTTTGCTTGAAGCCATGAAAAATATATCCATTCTTATCTCCATTTCATTAAGATCTTCTTGTGAGGTACTGTCTTGGTCTTTCGTTTGGAACATATTTCTCTGTCTCCTCTTTTGCCTGACTCTCTGTGCCAACTACCTCCCCAGTCTTGAAGGAGTGACCTTGTGCAGGTGATGTCCCGAGGGCCCAGAGCACGGGGCACAGAGGGTGTCCCCTGTGTGGTGCCTACCTGCTGTGGTGCGCCTACCTGCTGTGGTGCAGGGGTAAAACATAGCCATTCTGACTGAATTTCTAAGGTAGTTTTCCCTAGATCCTTAGAAACCTTGCACTCCCACTGAAATCAAATGAAAGCAAATTTTGCCTGAGCCTGAGGGCACAGCAGCATGGGGCCGCAGAAGGGGACACAGACTGAAACCAGAGGCCCAAGGTTGAAGCCTGACTTGGGTCCTGTTACGGACTGAATTGTGTTCCCTGGAATTTCACAAGTTGAAGCCCTAATCTCCAGTACCTCAGAACATGGCTGTATCTGGAGATAGGGCCTTTAAAGAGCTGGTAAAGTTGGGCTTCCCTGGTGGCGCAGTGGTTGGGAGTCCGCCTGTCAATGCAGGGGACACAGGTTCGAGCCCTGGTCTGGGAGGATCCCACATACCGCGGAGCAACTAGGCCCCTGAGCCACAACTACTGAGCCTGCGCGTCTGGAGCCTGTGCTCCGCAACAAGAGAGGCCGCGATAGTGAGAGGCCCGCACACCGCGATGAAGAGTGGCCCCCGCTTGCCGCAACTAGAGAAAGCCCTCGCACAGAAATGAAGACCCAACACAGCCAAATATTAATTAATTAATAAACTCCTACCCCCAACATCTTCTTTAAAAAAAAAAACACAAAGAAAAACCAGACTACCTTTGACAAATTTCCTGAGGTCTCTGAGCTGTGGTTTTTCTTACCAGATAAGTGGGGTTAATAAAACCGCACAAGATTGTGGAGTCTTAACAAGAAAGCGTCTCCCACAGTACCTGGCACAAGACAGGCATGCCATGCCCGTCCCTGCACTGGACCAGCCCTGCTCTCAGTGGGCCTCTAAGCCAGGGAGAAGTTTCTGAGCTGCTACTCTGCAGCCCTTGGGATTCAGTGCCTCACGGCCCCACAGCAGTATCTGACTCAGCCGTCTGCACTGATCTCTTGGTAAAGAAATCTTGGTAAAGAGGTCTTGGTGAAGAGGTCTTGGTGAAGGCCAAGAGTTAACAGAATAGAGCGGCACCTGCTCAGTGGGTTCTGCATTTCCTGGTTATTCGATCCTTGTGCGCAATCCTGGTTATTTGATCCTTTCCCTGGGGAAGGCTGACACGAGAACCCAAAGCTGACACAGAGCTCTTTGTCAGGGAGAGGAGACCACAGGTGCTGGCCTTTCCCTCTGCTCGGCCTCCAGGCCTCCAGGGATCCTCCACGGGCTGGCTTGACCAAACCTTTCATTCTCATTTCCCCGTGATGACCAGAAGGTGGTGCCAGAATTTCATACTTAAACATGGACAAGCAGATTTTTTTTTTTAAAAGAAGGCTGAAATGCATCAGGCTCAGGGCTGCTGTGGCCTTCGTGTGGGCCACTCTGTGTTCCAGGTCTCTGTCTCCAAGGGATGACTGCCTTTGTGACCCTTCCCTCTCAGGACACATTTTGTCACCTAAGCAGCAGGATGTGACCACTTTAGGACGTTTCCTTACCCCCACCCCCAAATCTCTACCATTTATGATTCCTTCTCTGGTCCCCAACACTTACAGAGTACTTATTATATCCCAGGCCCTCTTCTAAGTACTTTACACATATTACTTTATTTAAGTCCCCCAAATCTATATGAAGTTTTATTATTATCCCCATTTTACAGGGGGAGAGACTGAGGCACAGAGAAACTGAATAGGTTATGGTCAAATCAAGGGTACTACTAAATTGTCAGGAGTCCCAGTTAAGAATGGAAGTACCCCTGTGATATTGGCTTATTAAGTCATAATCAGCTATGAATATAAAAATGCAAATCAATTTGTGAGATGTGTTTTAGGCCCATGGCTGATCACAGAGTCTGCTGAGCGAGGGAAGAGACCCAGGACCGATTACAGTTGTCACGGTAAAAGGAAAAGAAAGTGGAGAAGGACAAAATGCTTCAAGGCCTTGACAGGGTTGCCTAGAGAGAGACTGAGAAGTTGAATGTACACTCAGAGGAGGGAAGAGAGCTTCAGAGGCACAAGGCGGGGAGAAGATGACAACCAAGGACAGTGTTACCAAAAGAAGAGAAAGGGGCCTTTAAGAAATAAACTTAGCTTATTTTCAGTTTTTACCCAGAGAAAATCCTCCCTAAAAGAAACCTCCAGTCTCTTAACCAAAACATAAGCCCTGGTTTGTGTCTTCCTTATAGCATCTTCAATGTCACAAGTATTTAGTGAGCTATTGTTACCATGATGCAAAACTGAGTGCTTCATTACTCCCTCCTCTATACCACCCATGGTATTTTACACTTACTACTAATATAGGAACTATCTCATTAAACTGTCATCGTTTGTTTACATCTCTGAATTGTGAGCTTCTTTGGATAACATTCTGGCTTTCACATAGAAATTATAACATGAGACTGACAGACTGCATTTGTAAGACAACTGAGCAAGCATTGGTCCAATAAGAAGTCACACGTGCTGCTGGATCACTGTATATCCATATGGCAAAAGTGAACCTTGGCCCCTGCTTCACACCATATATAAAAATTAACTTGAGATGGATCTTAGATCTAAACATAAAAGCTAAAATTATAAAACAGGAAAGTATCTTGTGACTTGGGAGTAGGCAAAAGTTTCTTAGACAGGTCACAGAAACCATAAAAGAAAAAAAAAAGATAAATTAGACTCCATCAAAATTAAGGAATTCAGCTCACCAAAATATGCCATTGAGAAAATTAATAGGCAAGCTACAGGTGGGGATAAAATATTCAAAAAGCATATCTGACAAAAGGCTAGTATCCAGAAAATATAAATAACATCTACAACTCAACAGTTAAAAGAAAAAGAGCAAAAGAGAGAATGGGTAAAAGAACTGAGCAGATGCTTCCCAAAGAAGATACACAAATGGCCAATAAGTACATGACAAACTGCCCAACATCATTAGTGATCAGAAAAATGCAAACTAAAACACTGTGAGATAACTTTACACATCCACTAGAACAGCTAAAATTAAAAAGATTTATAGCACCAAATTTAAGAGAGGATGTGAAGCAAACAGAACTTGCATACTTTGTTCATGGAATGTACAATGGAACGACCTCTTTGGGTAAAGATCTGGAAATTTCTTATAAAACCAAATGTAAACCTAACATATAATAAAACAACTTCACTCTTTGGTACTTACCCAAAAGAAATGAAAATAAATGTCCACAAAAAAGACTTGTATAAGGATGACCATAACAGCTCTATTCATAATATCCAAAAACTGGAAACAGTCCATTTATCCATCAATAGGAAAATGGATAAATTACAGTATATTCATACAATGGAATACTATCCAATGACTAAAAAAGAGAACAAATTGCTGATGCATGCAACAACATGGATGAATTTCAAAACCATAATGCTGAGTGAAAGAGCCTCACACGCAAGAATGCATATTGCATGGCTTATGTGTAATTCTAGACCAGGCAAATTTAATCTGTGTTTTTTTAAAAACAACAACAACAACAGCGGTATAATTATTGCCTCTGGAAGAATGGGGTCAGGGATCGATGGGAAAGGTGAATGCAGAACCTTCTGGGGTGCTGGTAATGTTCTATACCTTGAGATGGGTATGGGTTACACATATACATTTGTCAAAACTCAACCAGTGTTCACTTAAGATTTGTGCATTTTACTGGGTATACACATTACGTCAAAAGGGAAACAGGTTGAAAACAAATACTGAACCCTAGATCTGCATGCTGAGATACTGAGGGGAATGTGTATAGATGTTTGCAGTTGGAATTTGTCAAAAATATAAGCTGGATTGATGCACAGATATATGGTAAGCAAGTATAGTAAAATGTTAGTGGTAGAATCTAGATGGTGGATATGCTTACTGTAAATTTCTTTCAGTGTTGCGATATGTTTGAAAAGTTTCATGATAAAATTTCGTGCTACAAAAAAATTAAAGAACTCGCCAATAATTAGCCTCTTGATCTTAGTTTTTCAAGGTCCCGTTGACATGGTATGTCTTTGGTGATTGAGGCGAAGAATTTCTTCTTCCAGCACAGAAACCCTAAAAGTACAGTTCTCTAATGGACTAGACATCACTCTGTCCCTGAAAAAGATTTAAGCTTAAAGGGACAAATTTGGTGTCCCTTTATGACACCATGAGCTTATGCCTCTGTTGACACGCTTTTGTTACATTAACAGAAATGTTTTCTTTCCCGTTTCTAAACGCTACTCTCTGTTCTCTCT
The DNA here is from genome assembly GCF_005190385.1 of Monodon monoceros. Classification (NCBI taxonomy): domain Eukaryota; kingdom Metazoa; phylum Chordata; class Mammalia; order Artiodactyla; family Monodontidae; genus Monodon; species Monodon monoceros. The sequence continues at coordinate 58,171,218 of NW_021703767.1, forward strand.
TGCCCCAACACTCTCCTGTGTAGGAATCTTCCTGCCATCCTGGACTGGGTGAAGACTCAGAAGCCTGGAGCCCTGGGTGTCAACATCATCACGTCTGACTTTGTGGACCTGGTGGACTTTGCCACAGCTGTCATTGAATTGAATGACCTCCTACAGGAGGATAGAGCTTTGGCTAAATGCTGATTTAACTTGTTATTTAACTTAATATTGAAGTTGTTGATCCAGGCTAGAGTTCTGAAGCGTTTCTTGTTAAGTTGGCCCCTGGGCAGTGATGGTGAAGGGAGTCAGAGGAGGGGATATTTTTTTTTTCCCCTCCTCACAGGGCCATTTGGATAAAATTACAGGGCTTTTAATTGCATTTTTCCCAAATGAGACTTTGTAAAAACTTAAGTCCGAGGGAAGAAAGCTTGTTTCATGTGATCAGGGTCAGCATCTCCCCAATGGCATATGATGTTGAATGTAATACGGAAGTGGGGTTTCCAGGTTCCACTGGGGTATTGAGTGTCCCCTAATTGGCCCAGTTCCCTGTTGTCTTCTGGGATGTTGTGTTTGAGGCAGAGAGAAGGCTGAAGCAGAAGGGCATTCCTGATCCAAAGGATGGCTCATGGCAGGTGTGGACTGCCCTGTGCGGTGGCTCTATCACCAGCCTGGGGCTCTGAGGGGAGAAAGGCCAAGCACCAGTTTTCTCTAAGCGTGTTAAACGTCACCACTTCTTCCCCAAGAGTAAGATGTATTTATCACCAAGCTATTTCAGCCACAAGCCATCTTGCAGTGCTTGTGCTGGTAATTGGTCATCTTCATTCTTTAGATAAACCGTGCGTACTGTCCTCGGTATCAGAAACAAGTGGGTTTGGAGCTGTTCTGTAACTCCTTGAAAACAAGACTACCTCGGGGACATTTGGGACGATGGTGTGTCATCCCGTGAGAAATACACAGTGTTGGAACACTTCCAGTTTGTGTCTTGATTGTTCTACTTTCTGCAGGTTGTTCTGAGCCTGCTAATCACCACTGAAGGAGGGCTTTGAAACTCAAGAGGGGACTTTTTTATTATTATCGATAAGAGGTGCTTATCTCTAAAGAGCCCTCTTGTGTTTTATTTATTTATTTATTCTTTTATTTATTTATAGGTTGAATATATTCAGTGCTTCTTACCTCAAGAGCACTCACAAAGGAGCTTCCTGAACTTTTCTCACCCAGGCCAGATGCTGCCACGGTCCTCCTCCCCTCCACAGGACCACGCATCTCAGGACCATGAGCGACCTCTGACTCTACTATAGATGCTGTAGATGTCCTGCCCCCCACCCCAGCCCATCACGCTGGGGACGGTGTTCGTGTGTGGGTATGGTCCAGACCCGAGAAGCCACTACCAAGCCGTGCACTGGAACAGAAGATGAAATGGGTCATGAAGAGCTCTCGGTTTTTAAGGAAAACCCTCTAGAAGAGGGATGAAAAGGAAGGTGCTAGAAAGAACACTGGCCATGGGAGTGTGTGTACTTCAGTGCTCCTCAGAACTCTCTGAGAATCCCTAAGGAAGTGTCGTCTTCTGGATCCTTAAGGCTGAAAGATAACACGGAATCCCGGACGGCTGTGTGCCTTTATACAGATGGTTGGACCACCTCCCAGCAGCTTCCCACACCTATGCTCCGATGTTCATGGCTGGATTTTGCATGTTGCCTGCCATGGGGGTGTCCTAGCTGAGCTGCTAAGAGCACATGCACACCCCTGACACTTGGTCTTCCAGGCTTTACATTGCTTAAAGTAATTTAAGCCCCAGCCGAGGACGTCACAACACAAAGGCCTCTGGTTTAACCGTTCCTTCTCTTGCATTTGAATCCCTCTCCAGAGATTGTTCTGGGATTTTATTGTCAGTTTTTTTAGGGCCTTCTCTGGAAAGGAGTGAGAAAGTGAGTACCCTCACTTTCTTAATTTTCCTTCGATTCTGATATTAAACTGCAGTGACAAGCTCTGAAATTCCCTAGCCTACCCTCAGGGTTTTATTTGTGTTGTCATTATTTCATTTTGGTCTTGATTTTAATACTTGGTCAATTGCTAGGGACTAGATCATTTCCCTTCTTTAAGCCCTTTGTTACTTGGCAAAGAGATATGGAGGCAAGAGGAGAATTATTCTGCTCTGTTTTATTTGAGCCTTAGCTTTGCCCAGGCGCTTGGTGCTATGAGGCCAGGTGTGTTGACAGGTATCTACACAGGATGCCAGTGACACCCAAGGGCTGCTGACTGTTCAGTGAAATGTTTACTTGATTTTCTCCTTTAGTGTTAAAATATATAGTTGCACTTCAGTTGGGTTGTAACATTTAAGTGCACCTCGGTGTTCATGACAAAAAAGCACAGAAAACCACACCAAGGTCGCACACATGGAGTCTTGCTTTTTCTGGAAGGGCTAGGCGCTCACTCCTTCCTGCTGCTTTGGGTTGCCAGCCTGGGCTGCATTCTGAAATTCTGCACAGGAGTTCTGGAAGATAGGAGGAGGATTATTTACAGTTCACCCTTGGTAAACACCCCTGAATTGGCAGAATTTCTGCCCCAAGACCAAGTTGCTTAATATATTGTAAAGGATGTGTGTGTTCTGCTCCTTGACCTCAGGCCAAGCAGGAGACTCAGTGATGGGACCGAGGGAAGAGACACTTTAGGTCTATGACTCATTCTGCAACTGCCAACAATAAAAAATTGTGACCTGATCACATCGCTTATTCTCACAAGGTCTTGGGATTTTTCGGATCAAACAAGGCTATCGTATTTGCTCAGAATGAACTTCAAGATCAGCGAAAAAGCTACTTGATTGAGCAAAAGAGGACTTTAGTTTCACAGGATTTGGGGCCACGTTCATTCTGAAATGTAGACTGAGTTTTTCTTGGGTTCCCAGGACCACTTCCCACATGGCCACACCTCCATGGCTTCGTGGCAAAGGGGACAGTCACAGGTTGCAGTTAGAGTAGAGCAGTGTTTAAAGGCTTGAACTTCGAGCCTTTTAGAGGTACCACCGTGGTTTCGTGGGTACAGAAGATATTCTTAGGATTGGAGAAAGAGGTCAAGATGGAATTGATGGAAGGGAATGATAAATTATTGAAGATTAAACTTTAAATTAATGGCAGATCTAAAAGCGTTATGCCAAAAATATTACATATTTGCTGTATGAGACTCTATAGTAATTAAGTGTAATTATTTCCTTAGTGCTGAGTCCAGATCCCTGCATTCTTGAGAACAGTTAAGCCACAGCCCAAACCCAGGATGTTATATAAACGCAAACAAAAACACAAGATCTGAGCCCAGGTACTGATCACCCTTAAGAATCCTACTTCTTCTAACATGACCTTATATTCGCATCAAAAAGTTTATCTTTCTAGGGGCTTCCCTGGTGGCGCAGTGGTTGAGAGTCCGCCTGCCGATGCAGGGGACACGGGTTCGTGCCCCAGTCCGGGAAGATCCCACATGCCGTGGAGCGGCTGGGCCCGTGAGCCATGGCCGCTGAGCCTGCGCATCCGGAGCCTGTGCTCCACAACGGGAGAGGCCACAGCAGTGAGAGGCCCACGTACCGCAAAAAAAAAAAGTTTATCTTTCTGTTCAATAAGACAATGTAGTGGAGCATTCTGGCATTAAATGCATTTCGTGGTGGGTCAGGATTTTCTACTTTCATTTATTCTGAAGTGCTGCCCACAGAGACATTATTATTACATACAATCCAGCTAGGGGGCTTAGTGCTAAACTAAAGGTGGAGAAACAGAAGAGATTAAGCCTGAAACGAAACTTTTGCTTCCTAGGAAGCAAAAGCACGATGCAAATTTAGGCCATCTTACAGAATTAGTTCATGCCACAGATGAAGTTTTTGTAATGGCCTTCATTGGCTAATTGCAGACTTTTGCTGATAGGTTCTGGGAGATGGAACGGGCTAATGATGGGGGCACAGCCATGAGACCCCCCCTCTCCTTGCAGAGCAGAGAAGCGATCCTGGGCTAAATCTGCCTTGGGTCTTTCATCTGGAATAAAAATGCTGTCTGCTGTTTTGCAAACCACACTCAACTAGCTCCCCCAAAACATCAGGTCCCTAATAATTAGGTTAAATGCCTGTGCACAGAGCGTGTACAGGGGCAGTAGTCTTCCTTGTGTGAGATGTGTAGAGAAATGCTACTTGGCTCATTTATCAAGAGAGTGGCTTAGGACGACAGACTTGTCCACCAGTGGCACCTTTAGTGACCCGTCAAATGAGATGAGTAGGGCTGAAAGCAATATCTGAGCTAGGGAGGTGAGCTTTCCCAAATACATGCTAAATAGTCACGTTATGCCAAAAGGAAATAAATAGAAACTGAAAACATAAAACGTCCAAACTGACAGGAAGTTTATTTTGTATGGCATAGAACGTGGCTGTCCCCCTAAATTCCGCCAACTTCCCTGTACATCTATCTCGCCCCTCTGCCTCAGACTGCTTCCTAGTATCTGCTGCCAGAGCTGTGTCAACTCAAATGTTGCCTTGGAACACACAGGAGTGAACTGATTGGGTGATAAGTGAATTAGCTGGAAACTTTACCCTTAATTCCAAATGATAGTGAACAGCTCTTTACTGCTCCGAGAGCTCCACTGTCCCCTTATCCTCTGGCTTCCCCAGAGTCCTACTAGAAAGAATGACACTAATGGCACTGTCATCACTGAATTGGCCCTAAACCAGGGGAATAGTGTACAAAATGCTATTGATGTTGTGGGCACAGTCTTAGACACTAAAAGTATCCTAACTCTCGCTATCCTGCCGTGGATATAGTGTTCTAGTCTTTTCTCCAACAAAACTTGTTCTTAGGACTTTTCAAACTTGTTTCTAAGCCTCATAGTTTGGATAAAATATTTTCCTTCCCTTCACTGGGAATCCAATCCCACAGTCTACTGAGGACCCCCCATCAGCAGTCTAGAGGCATTTTCCATATCTTTCGCTCTCATCTCCGTCATGGAATATACCACTGCCTCCTCTTGTCTCCTGGTCACCCTTGACCAGCTACTGATTACTGTTAATCCCAGGATGCTGGCAAAACTTACAATAAAAAGCACATACGTTCAATGATGTGCAAATGCACTCTTACCACAGTGGTTTTTGCACCTTACTCTCCTCAAAGGCATTATTCTGCGCCCCTACTCGTACCCCATCAATAGAACTTCACCTGATTGGACCCCAGACCTGGGGCCAGTACTTCATTCAAATAGTTGGGGCTTGCTCACAAACTCTGAGCCCAGCGAGAAGCACAGCATTTTGAAAAGTCAAATAAGCCTTCCGTAGCTTTGTACATTTGCAGTTTTACATTTGTTATTAGGTTAGAGCACTAATAACACTTCAGTCATAAATCTATCATATCAATATGATAAATCTTAGAACGTATTCTAGAAACAGTGGTACCTTACTGCTATTATACTTACTAATTTCTACCCTAATGGTAATAAGTATTACATGCAGATCATGTATGCATTATTTGTATTGTGTATATGCCAACTGTAAAAATTAACCTCACTGATTAGAAGGTACAGAGATTGTCAAAGTGAAAGTAAATCTTGGTCAATTCAGATGATAATGTGAATCTGATAAATGCTCTGTTAGATATTATATTTTGCTCTTTATGCTTGTTTTATATGACAATGCATGCTGTTTGCTAAGTAAAAAAATAATACATTATACCAATTTTTAAGGTTAGAATGAAAATTTTACATATATGCCGCTCGATACTCTGAAATGTATTTTGTGGCATAATTATCTTATTCGTATGCATTTCACGTGGCTTTTTTTCCCCCTAGGAAATAATTGTTCAAATATATCTCTCTCCATCTTTCTGGTAACCTGGATTAAACTGCTTAATTCAACCTAAAACATTGTAAAGCCAGATTACCTCATTTTAACTGTGAAAAAAGTTTAGTAGATATGATGACATGATATCTTTTCTTGTATTTGATTTGAACTACCTAAATAGGCTTAAACCTAATAATAAATATAAAACGTTGGCAGGCACTTTTCCTTTGTTGGTATGCAAATTTTATTATTGGCCCATTTCTAATTTTGTTTTAAAAAGTTACAGACTCAACGTCAATAAAATACCTGATTGGGCTTCCCTGGTGGCGCAGTGGTTGAGAGTCTGCCTGCCGATGCGGGGACACGGGTTCGTGCCCCGGTCCGGGAAGATCCCACATGCGGCGGAGTGGCTAGGCCCATATGCCACGGCTGGGCCACTGAGCCTGCGCGTCTGGAGCCTGTGCTCTGCAACTGGAGAGGCCACAATAGTGAGAGGCCCGCGTACTGCAAAAAAAAAAAGCCTGATTATAGTATATTGGATGAAGACCCTCTTAGCTTTGTCTCACACATACTGGAATTAGTTGCACAGGCCTGCGATTCCCAAAATGAGCTGTGCGTGAAATGTTCACAGTCTTGTCACCCATGCTTTTCCAAGCTTCACCCTCAGCGCTTCAGCTATTTGTACTAGGCTTAGGCTCGATCCTACTTACGTTCATGTTCTCATTTGACCAACACCTCTGGCCCATGTTACTCTGAGTGGTCACCAAATGCCCAGAAATAGAACAACGTGGAGATTATGTGTTGAGCATACAAGGAATAAATAAAAGTGGGCCTACAGTTTCTGTTGGCAATGAAGATTTCAATATTCTCCTCATTCCTAATTCTTTTTAATAGAGTATCTGAGGCCACTTAGTTTTGGTGAATTTCTCTTTTTACCCTATCCCCTACAAAAATAATGAGTTGAGGTGAAAGCCCTGTTTATGAATTTAGCAGAAATCAAATTAATTCTAAGTAATTATTCATTTCATATAGTTGAATGTTAGAACAGGTAATTAGGGATAATTATATTTCTATCCAAGTTATCATAGCAAGTGAAGAACATAGTCATAGTCAGAATTTTCTGCCTGTGTTTTTAGTTATTGTGTAGTAAGTCTACCATACTGTACTTTGGTTGGCTTTGATAAGTACCATTTCCAGTCATTTCCATTTGGTTTTAATAAAAAACAACATAATGTAGATAGGGCTGTGCCCAAACATAAGCGAAGCAGGTGTAACCTGCGTGGTGAAAGTGCAATGATTCTACCAGTCTGACTCAATTTCTGAACATACACTTGGGCTGAAACATTGCCCCATGACAATGGAACTGTTGCGTTATATATGAACCCTTTAATATCTAATCACAGTTTGTCATATTATAGCTGGGTTATAAACATTCTATTTAGCACAGAAACTAAGAACAGGCATTTCAGAGATGCATAGACCTGGATTTCTGTCCCAACTAGAGCATGCCCTGGCCATGTGATCTTAGGCAAACTAATATCTCTAAGTATATAGGATATAGGACTAATAATACCTACTATGAAGGGTTATTGAGAAGTCCAAACAAGAAAATATATGGAAAACATCTAGCACAGAGCCTGGCACATAGTAAATATTCGAGTAACTATTAGTCTTAATACTAGGGTGGGGACTTTGCACCCGCCCCCTCCAAAGAGCACCCAGCACAGCCTCTTCTACACGGTTGACTGCTAACCATTGTGTCTACTGGTAAATGATTTAACAGAAACCAATCAATGAGAGAGAAAGCAGATACATTCAGACAGTGAAAGAGAAAGTTGCACAATCCCTGGACCAAATATATTGATACAGTGCTCAGAGAGTGGGATTCATACCACTGGTGGTCTGCAGAATGATGTAAGGTGGAAAGCGGCCACATCCTAATAGCATTAATATCGTCAATCACTTAACCATTCTGATTAGCTGAGGCGAAAGTCTCAGCTTAGTGACAAAAATCTCTTTGACCCTTGTTTGTTCAGCAAAAACAAAAAAGATAATAGTATCTAGCGAACATTAAATGTCATTTTGTATTGTATTTATCTTTTGGTTACCTCCTCTCTGTAGCAAAGTGATCCAGGGTTTTTCAAGAGTGATATAAAATTTCCTTCCAAAATAAATTTAAGTTTAAAAAAAAATACTAGAAATACCCTTAAGGAGCTTACAGAAGAGCAGGGATAGGAAAAATAAGTAAGCATGCAATTACAATACAGTGTGATAAGTGATACGAAAAGGTAGAAGAGATGACATACTGGCTTAAAAAAAGTTTTCCAATGTAAGTAACCTTGACTAATGAGTAGCAGTTAACCTCGTGGGGTGGAGGTGTGGGTGCAAAGGTGGGCATCTCTGTGATAAGGCACAGACACAAAAAAGAGCAAACATGTAGATACACAGATAGTTCAGTATGGCTGGAGCACAGACATACAGGGAATAAAGAATCAGTTAACAGACTGGAGAGGTAGGCAGGGCCTGATCTCAAGAGGCCTTATAACCCATTCTAGGAGATTTGGACTTGATCCTGAGGACAGTGGTGAGCCAATGAACATTTTCAGCACATTTACATTTTAGAAAGATAATACTGGCTGTAATGTTGACATTGGCTTTGAGAGAAGATGAATTAAGCAGAGCTAACTTGATTCCTTTATAGCAGACTCCTCAGAGCCTCTGTTAATATATACTGTGAATTTGTGAGAGAATTATATAGCATAAAGCCCTTTCCAAACCTAAAAAAATTAAAAATAATAATAAATTTAAGTTTTTTTAGAGTCCACTGTGAAGAAGCTATGGGAATGACCTATGTTTACGGTGCTTTCCGGGCCGAAAATGATTGCAATTGATTCTACCACACTTTTGCCGAGAATTGGGTTTGGTTGGGCTCTTTTTGAACATCTTTACTAAATACATAAATAAACTACTATTTGAGATAGGGAATCACCTCTTTTTTTCATAAGGGAACTTTCTTCGTGTTTTCTGCAGAAGGTCCTCACTTAGACCATCTTCTCTCCACGTTGTCTGGGCAGCAGTTTAAACTTGGGGGAAAGAGGTCCTGGAGTCACTCAGTCCCACAGATGGCTGTACCCGGTTAGCACACAATGCAGAGAGCAAACCCCATTCCTCCAGCTTCGAAAGTGACTCCTTTTCTGTGACTCCCTGAAGCTGGGATGCTTGGATGTCCTGGATTTTTCTTGTGTTTTTTTTTTTTCCCCAAAGGAATTCTTCTTGATCAGCAGCATGTTCTTTGTTTACCCCTCTGCTAATCTGCTCAGTATGACTAAAGGAGTGTTATTATCTTTAAGACATGAAACCTTTCATTCTCAGAGAGAGTGGAGGGTTGCAAGGGAGGGACAGTGGCCAAAGCCCATGTGCCTCAAACCTCACCCGGGATGGCCTGGACAAGTGCCAATAAAACAAAGTGCTGGTCAGCCCAGGGTGTTTGCACAGCTGGGCAGTGTTTGGGGACAGCACGGGTGGGGAAGGGGGACACAGAAGTGTCAGCCTCTGTCTAGTAACATCATGCCAAAGAAGCCTTAGGCAAGCAGATGGATTTAATCTAAGGGGACTGCTGTCTAAAGACTTTCCTGCCTCGATCCCCAGTGGGTATGTTCTCAGTCAGGGTGCAGAGAGTTTCATTTCCAGATCTCTGTGAAATATAGGACATTAGATTGCCTTTTACAAAAGCGTCCCCCACCAGCAACCTTGTGAGTATAGAACTAACTTGCCAGACATGGTGGGGAAGCTGCGGCGGGAGTGGTGGAATGCTTTAGTAGAGCCAGAATGCGCATGCGCTGAAACAACACAAAATTTTCGATGTATATGCACTTTTTCCTGGTAGAGGATCCATAGCTTTCATCAAGGAATCTATGATGCTAAAAAGTTATATACCATTGCCTTTCAAGTGCCCATGAGAACGAATTATCATTTAAATGTTGTTAAGCAAGCAAAGATGGCTAATTTAGGCTAGCACTAGGAAGCCTTGGTCCTTCCTGTGACAACAAAACTAACTAAATTAAGACTCACGCATTTGTTCACTAAAAGTGCTCTCTTTCAAGACGTAAGATTGGATAGAACAAGATAAAAAGGAACAGACTAAGCCAAGTCCAAAGGATCCTAAGAGACAGTTAGATGAGCTCTAGCAAGAGAGGAGGGCGGGAAAGCCAGAGCAACCAGGCCCACTGGCAGACACAGAGAGATGACTGGGCACGAGGCACAGATCTGAGCACAAGTTCAGAGGCAGGTGGGTACATCGGAGCCTCCCCAGAGAAGGGCAACCAGGAGAGTGAAGAAGCCGGAAGTCACGTCTCATGAGAAAGCAGGAAGGTTGGGTTTAGAAAAGATTGAGAGAAAGGTGACAGGGATATTTATGACTGAGATTTTAGAATCTTATGACTTTAGATGTGGAAGGGACCAAAGAACATTTGTGCCATTGCTCATGTTACAGGAGGGGAAACAAAACCAGAGAGGACTGCCTGGCCTAAGGCAGAGCTGACACTAGAATTTGGTCTCTGAGTCCCTTCCCATCATTTCCAGCTGCCTCCCTGAGTGCCTGATGTGCAGGAAAGAACTAGAACTCATGAGCTGCCATTTCAGGAAGGTAGATCACGGCTTCATAAAAAGCATCTGTATGTGGAATGGGACGCTGAGTGAGCTAGTGAGCTCACCATCATAACGACTATTTCTGAGAGAGTGTATATTAGTTTCCTATTGCTGTTATAACAAAGTAACCACAAACAATGGTTTGCAACAGCACAAATTTTTTATCTTTCCAGTCTGGAGCCAGACGTCTAAAATGGGCCAGCAGGGCTGTGTTCCTTCAAGAGTCCCTAGAGGAGAATCCATCTCCTTACCTTCAATTTCTAGAAGCCAACTCCCTGCATCTTCAAAGCCAGCAGTGTAGCATCTTCAATCTCCCTCTGACTCTGGTTCTGTCATCTCATCTTCTTTGATTCTAACCTCTTATGAGGACCCTTGTGATCCATTAGTCCCACCTGGATGATCCAGGATAATTTTCCATCTTAAAATCCTTAATTGATCACATATGCAAAGTGTTATTTACCATATAAGGTGGCTTATTCACAGGCTCTGGGGATGAAGACATGGACATCTCTGGGGGCTCTTATTCAGCCTGCCATAGAGTGGATCCTGAAAGGTGCATTCACACTGATACTGAGTTTAAAGCAGGCCTGACTTCAAATCCTGGCTCCAGCACCTATTCATTGCTCAACAATTACCCCTTTGAGTCTCTGTCCCCTCATCCACAAAAAAGAATAAAATCTCAAGGTTATGATTATGAGGATTTGAGGCAATATATATATAAAATGCTTAACATAGAGTGTGCCCTCAGTAAGTGGCAGCCATATTTGTTCAAGGAACTTCCAGGTGATTCCCACCAGACAGGAATTCCATAGAAGACATTCCATTATTAAGTTCTATAAGATTTGATAAAGTGACCTCCAAATTCTCTTCTGAGATTCCTAAAATAAAAGGGAATGAAGTAAAGGGGATTTTTCTCCCAGATATAATTGTGTTGTCTACTTCACAGATCCAGATCTGTCCCACACTAGGTCTTACCTATCCTTTCTGTGCAGCATCTGGCCAAAACTCTGGTGGTCCCTTGAACACATACCCAGGTTTTCTTCCCTCTTCACGCATATTGGATGTTAGGTGGAGGGAGATTATTCTTGAGATTGACTAGACTAGATAGACAGTATTATTCCTTTTACGTGTCAGGAAGTTAGAACTCAGAAGGTAACTAATTTGCCCAAGTTAGCTCAGTCAGAGGCTGAGCCAGGACCCTACTCATTTCTGCCTCATTCCCAACCCATTGGGAATGAGGTAATTGATTTTCTGGGTTGTCAATAGCTAACAGACCCTGCTTTTTGGCCCCTGTGGTACTGCTGTCTGATTGTGTCACCTAGATCTCTGGTTGGGTTTGAGCAGGATTGAGAGCCTGACCTGGTGTGTAATGATTGGCCAGACCAGGCAGCTGAGACCGGCACGAGCTCCCGCCTTCACATCTGTCAACATACCTGGCTGCAAGCAAATTGCTGCACGTGACCACTGTGTCCAGGAGCCAGAGAGACCGGGAAAGGAAACAGAGGCGAACATCTCAATTTCGTGCTTGGGGGAGAGGTAGAAGCCTGTGTCGATGCTTCTTCCAAACATCCCAAAGTCTTCAGCAAGGATTGGAACGGTCTCAGACCACCCCTGCTGAACCAGGAAGGAAGCTGAGGGAAGAATCCAGATCGAGAAGCAGCAATCAAGGTAGGTGATCTGTCTGGTCACAGACCTTTCTCTGGAGATCACAAAGCAAGCGCTTGACCCAACCTTGCAGCCAGCACGTCTCGGGTGATGTTCTGCTGAAGGAGGTGTGGTCGATGTGGGCTTATGTCGGGCAAATCAAATCATTTGTCCTCCGACGTGTTCTGAAAGTGGGTTGTATTTTTCTTCCAGCTTCTCTCTCCTTTGAAAATTGCTGCTGTTCTTCTACATATTTCAAAAGTTTAAAAAAAATCTTTCATCATAAAAAATCCTATTTGTGATTTGTTGAAATTCTTCCATCGGTCACGGCTCTGAAAACATGGCTTTGTTCCAGAATTTCGTTTGCATGAATTCTTTTCACTTTCAAAATACACCAAAGAGGACAGTTTGCAATTATTCTGAGGAACGCACAGTCCATGCAGAGGCTGTAAACCTCAAAAGACAGGATATCCCAGGAAGCCATGTGCATTTTTCTGCTTTGGAACCTAGGGAGTTAAAAGTCTTGAAATTGCTGGAGCAGAATCAAGCCTATTTACCTAAGCTTATCACCCCAGGCAGCAGGTCAATCATTTACTGATGCCAGGCTCTTTCCTACCTTTGGTGGAGGACCGCTAAAGCCCTTGCCTGATTCTCTCTAAAGAATGGACACAAGGCAACTTAGAAGATACATTTCTCTGAAGCTATGGCCTCCAGACCAGAGTACATTTTTACCCTGCCCAGAGTAGTAAATGCCACAGGGTCCTTCCCAGCTCGATAATAAACGTGAGCAAGTACACAAGCTGGATATCTGACACCACCTGGGGCATAAGAGCTCATGACTTTGGAGAAGCTTCTCCTGCTGCTGGAAGTCTATAGGGAAGAAATAGACTAGCTCTAGAATAAGTTATTATTCTAGGGGGGGACTGAGGTTGTTACATAATCCTCAAAAACATGGAATTTTCCCCTCCAAGTCTACACATTCCAGAAACATGTTATTCTTAGTGAACACGATCCACTCTTATTTAGGCCTGAATGTAACTCCTCTAGAAACATTGTCATATTGTCACAGCATATGTCTGTCAGGTCTGTGCAGTGGTTCCTGTTTTTTATAATTATTAGAAGCCTAGTGGTAGGGAGGCCCTATTTTTCTGAACTCCCTTTGGGGAAGGGGCTGGGCCATGTATTTGACCTGGTAATGTTTGACACTATTGTTTTGGGCTGTGTTGGGTCTTCGTTTCTGTGCGCGGGCTTTCTCTAGTTGCAAAGAGAGGGGGCTACTTTTCGTTGCGGTGCATGGGCTTCTCATTGCGGTGGTTTCTCTTGTTGCAGAGCACAGGCTCTAGGCGCGTGGGCTTCAGTAGTTGTGGCACGTGGGCTCAGTAGTTGTGGCTTGTGGGCTGTAGAGCACAGGCTCGGTAGTGGCACACAGGCTTAGTTGCTCCGTGGCATGTGCGATCTTCCCGGACCAGGGCTCGAACCCATGTCCCCTGCATTGGCAGGCAGATTCCTAACCACTGTGCCACCAGGGAAGTCCCAATGTTTGACACTATTTTTGTCAATCGTTATGGAACTGAAGTGACTCCCCTCTGCTGAGGTTTGTGGCTGGAGGTTTTAAGTGGCTCCGGCAGTTAACTAGAGGCAGGAGTTGAGGCCACTGAGACTGCAGCCCAGACACAAACCCCATGTGTGATTTTCCATGAATCTGGGGCTAATTCCCAGGAATGTGGTGAAGAATTCTGAGAAACTGATAGATTTCTGTGACAATATTAAGCTCAGTAAAATGGTAAGTGTGTATCTGGCCGGTTTCCAGAGAATTCTTGGAGATAAAGATGGAGGTGGTTTTGAAGAGGGGGAAGGGTGTCAGTGCATTCAAATGTATTGGCCAGATTTACCCACAGTCCTGTAGGCTGTCTGTCCCACACTAGGTCTTACCTATCCTTTCTGTGCAGCATCTGGCCAAAACTCTGGTGGCCCCTTGAACATATACCCAGCTTTTCTTCCCTCTTCACGCATATTGGATGTTAGGTGGAGGGAGATTATTCTTGAGATTGACTAGACTAGATAGATAGTATTATTCCTTTTACGTGTCAGGAAGTTAGAACTCAGAAGGTAACTAATTTGCCCAGGTTCGCTCAGTCAGAGGCTGAGCCAGGATTCTACTCATTTCTGCCTCATTCCCAACCCATTGGTTTTCCCAAGTGGCCATGGAATTAAGCACATGCAGGAGCTTAAATTGGGTGGTGGGTGGGAATGTCACTGAGGAAAGCAAGGCTGACTAACAAAGTCAGTGGTTCTCCACTGGCCCTTGGATGTGTCATGCCCTGGGCCAGTTGGGTACCACTGTAACCAAAAGGCCAGCATTGACTAGATTGGACCTTCTTTGAGGGGAGGTAAAGGGAGGAGTGGGTGAGCAGCACAGAGAAGTGTTCCCGGTTCTAGTGGTGGCAGTCACTGGGGTCTTCCCAGTCCCGAATATTTCCTAAGGAAACCCAGGCAATTCTCAGGCTAGATCTCTACCCCATTCCCTTCCAGAGATTCATGAGCCCCAACTAAAATACAACACCTGCACTATTTCCAGGGAAAACTGACACCATCTTAATCTTTCTCTGAAAACTGAAGAATTTAATTACTGTTTCACTTCACCTCAGCTAATATCCACTCATCTAAATCCAATGGATTTGGACAGAAAGACGCTTGCACTATTTTTCGGATTCATCCTAAAAATTCCATTAGCTGTCTGGCAGACATTCCAAAGCAGCCACAATTCCTGAGCATTTACAAGATCAAGATAAAGGAATGCCATAATGAAATGTGGTTGGCTAAACAACTTTGAACAAAGAGTTTCTTCTTTTTTACTGACCCACCTCATACATACCTAAGAGTGTGATAGCAAAGGCATTACAAACAAGGATTGCATCACCAAGTCCACTGAGTGCCCTTTTTTTATACAGCTGGCCCCGCATGAACTCTACTCATTTTTGTTAACTTAGGATAAACAGGATAAAAAAATGTTTTGTTAACATTAGGATAAAGAGAAAAGTTGAAGCTGAAATATAAGGATGAATAACAACATTTCACTTTTATCCAGTGCTTCTTAGGACCAGGAATTGAACTATTGCTTTTCTGTCCTCATTTCTTTTTCATTTAATCCCTGTAAGAAATTTACAATACTTGCTCAAGTCACAGAGCTGGTGAGATGAGGTGAAATTTGAGTTGGAGCCTATCTGACTCCAAAGCCCATGTTCTCTACACTCCGGGAAAAATACTCACCAAACAGTATCTATACTATTTGTATTTTAAGTGTAAAAGACTAAGGAGTCCTTTCTAAATTATTTGCTTGGATCCTCAGAGTATATATTTATGACACACACACACCCCCATAGTATCCTTGATCCTATACAGGTATAAAAATCAATATCACAGTGGTTTTCCTCTCCTCCAGGAAAGTAACCACAAAACGCACACACACACACACACACACACGCACGCACAAACAATTGCCCACAGGTTAGCACATTTATCCCTTTCTGAAACTGCAAGAGAAAATTGTTTTTCTCTCCTGGTTCACAAACATTGTTTAGTTTGTTTGATTTTAACGTGACATAGAAACAAATTTTTTATGCATTATACCAGGATTTTTTTGATGTTTATTTCTACAAATCTCTGTCTTTGAGAAAGCTAAGTATGTCAAAACTTTCCAGTATGGTTTTATTTAATCTTCATAAGAGCCCTGTAAGAGAAGTGTCATTTTCTGATGATAGCCTTTGAAATAAGGAACCTGAGACTCATTCAAGGTGAGTGTCCTTCTCAATATCACTCAGCTGACACGTCCCAGAGGGTTCGGGACTCCAAATTCTTTGCTCTTTTTTTCTAATACACAAACAGTTCTCTGGATTCCTAAGGCTTACAAATGATAAGAATGGGACACACAGCTATTTTCAGAAATTAAAAGTGCCGAATGACTACACAGTCTGTTCTCAGGCTACAGAGACCCACTCAGATAGTGACTGTTTTGGGCTGGGATTCTATCGGATCAGTATGGTAATGTTGTTACTCTAATTAGATTTTCATTGAGTACTGGAAATGAAGACACTAATTGTTACTTAATAAAATCTGCCTCAAAGGCAAAAACTTTTAAACCCACGTGCCCACGAGCAAAATAAGATCGCAAAGAAATTCTTGCTTGGAGAAATCAGTGGTAACAAATCACTGTCCTCTAATCTATTCCATGCCTGGGGGACCAGTGTATGTGAGTAGGGCTTACAGAGCCCCCGTGGTGTCTCTTGATATACACAAGTCCTCTCTTGGTTAACTCTGTAACCAGATGAATGTCTCATGAGTCAAGCAGTTGCTAAATAGTAGGAAACCTAAGGAGGTTGAGAATCCATCCTAGATATAGTCCCAATACCTATAGAAGCCAACTAAAGTTACAGGAGGAATTCTTGTGCCCTATGAATTCCATTTGTCTTAAAATGCTATGAGGAGTCAGAAAGCCCTGCATCAGCTGTGAATCTGGGTGAGGACTAATCATCTTTTTTTTAAAAAAAAAAATTTATTTATTTTTATTTTAGGCTGTGTTGGGTCTTTGCTGCGGTGCGCGGGCTTCTCTTGTTGCCGAGCACGGGCTCTAGGCACGTGGGCCTCAGTAGCTGTGGCACTCGGGCTCAGTAGTTGTGGCTCGTGGGCTCTAGAGCACAGGCTCAGTAGTTGCGGCGCACGGGCTCAGTTGCTCCGCGGCATGTGGGATCCTCCCGGACCAGGGCTCGAACCCACGTCCCCTGCATTGGCAGGCAGACTCTCAACCACTGCGCCACCAGGGAAGCCCAGGACTAATCATTTTTTTACTCCTAATGCTTTACTGGGAACTGCACCTGGTTGGTCACCTGAGTCTCCATCCCATGTGGCAGTCTTGTTGTCCGCGTCCTTGCCTTGGGGTTCATACACATCTTCATCACAACTTTTGTCCTCATTTCTGTGACGTCAGAGGCTCTAAGGATATTGGTGCCGGAGAACCTATAAGCTTTGGGCAATGAGAAAACAGAACGAAACTTCTGCCCCTGCCCTGCACCAGCTTGAAAATTATTTCCCTCCTTTCTACAGTTCCAAGGTCAAGTTTTCCTTGGGAGCAGCTAAGAAACTAAAGGTCACAAAAGCTGGCAATTCGCCATGCCTTGGAGGGCTTCCCAGAAAGCAAAAGGAAAATGAGATTGTTTTCATATAAGACCTCTGTAGTTGGAGGACAGGATTCAAACAGTTTGAATTTGCGGTTTCACTGTGCACTTAGGTAACCCCCATAAAGTCCAGCGTTGTTTTTTTTTTTTTTTCCTAAAGCCAAAGCAATATCAAAAACCCTTCCTGCAGAGAACTCTAGCTAGGCAGAATTCTTTTTTATCATTGCTGGGCTGATGTTTTCAAGCATTCATTTCTTAAAATAAGCCTCATATGGTGCATTTAGCTGGACCTCTTGTTTATTTCTGGATAATGATGGCTGTCATCCATGGGACCTGCTTCGTGGTGCTCTCATTAGATTTCACAAGGTAAGCAGCTGGAAATTTGTGGTTAGTATGTGAGCAGGTAGCAAGAAGAGAGGAAACTCAAAGGCTGACCAGAGATGTTGCAGAAAGCAGACTTCTCTCTAACCAAAGGAAAACCCGTATCTCAATTCAAAGGAGATGCAACCTCAAGTTCAAACATAGGTATTCCACAGAATTGAGCTCTGCTTCCTAGACAGGAATCCCGAATATAGGCAAGAACCAATGTTTAGACTTCCTCAAACCTGACTGTTCTCTACCAAAATTCAACTCTTTTTGTTTCTCTTTGGAGAATGGAAGTGCCCCTGAGAAGAGGTATTATTATAGAATGTAGTTGTGTTGGTAACTTGCAATCCAACAAATAGATCATAAAACATAGCCCAGTTGTAGGCATCCCGATCCTGACTCCACCAGTGTCTTGCTCTGCACCTTGGTGCCGGTTTCTAAAGTTCTTGCTGGTGACTCAGTTTCAACTCTTTACCATCTGCATCCTTCCTGTGAAGAACCACAAACATCTGTTAACAGGTCATCTTCACTTCTGCAATAGTCACCCACTCTCTCCCAGAAACATGTTAGGTGCTATTTTTGAAACAGGATTAAATAATCTTAGAGGTCTTAAACTTATCAAGTGAGCCAAGCCACAGCCTCCGTAGAGTCCCCCGTTTGGGTCTCTTTGTGTGTATAAATGCACTTCTAATTATTTGTAGAGTACTCTGATGATTACGAGTTTTCAATAAATATTCCTTGGTGATAATAAACTAGTAATTGACTGTAAATTGAGTAGAAAAAGTGATTTATTAAAAAAAAAAAGACTTTGGAATTTCCAGGGATGACTAGCAAACTAGAAGTATTCACTGTGGTGCGGAGGGAATGGTGCATCTTTGACTCCTGCCCCTCCCTAACCCACCTCAGCTGCCTGCCCAGGGTTGCTCACCCGTTGCTAACTGGGTGCCTGTGCTCATGTCCCTTCTTGTAAGCTTCATGAAAGGCTATTTGTAATGAAGAGAAGGCATAACGAGGAAGAAGAATGCATCAAAGATCTTCCCCGAGGCCCCAAACTGAAAGGACAGTTTTCTTTAGAGAGACTCTAACTTCACTCTTATATTCTGCAGAGATGAATGATCATCAGGATGACGGACAGAATTATGACGTTCTGTTCCAAACACTGATATTTTTTTATTTTTAACCTCAGGTTATTTTACTCTGCTCTCCTTTTCCTATAAAAAGGAAAGAATAATGTTGCTCACTGTGACATTGTATGAGAGAAAGCTGCCCAGGGCAGTACTGTTCAAAGGAAACTGCTAATTGCACCAAGCACCAAGGCATGATGGGAAGTTCTCATAAAGAAAATGTGTAGCATCCTGGCACATACCAGTTCACTTCGTCGCCACAGACCATGCCCAGGGAGCTCTAAGGCCCTGAAGAACCACTCTCATAAGTAATGGCAAAGAACCTCTGGTCCAACAAGAAAAGCACTCAAAGAAATTGGGCATCAGTGGTCTCATGTTTCAGTAGCAGTCAGAGACTGCATCATCTTGCTGCCCATTTTTGTTCCCTCTTAAAGATGAGAGAGGGAAAGACAACATTAATTATAATCACTAAGGGTTATCTGGCAATTTTCCAGGTGATGAGGGAATGACTTTAATTCAGTCAGAATAGACCAATTTCCTGGCAGCATCCTCAAGTGACTTTCTATTGTACTCGGCAAAAATCTTACTGAGTTTTCACATTTCTCAGTTTTGATTCTATTCCTAATATCTAATTGACTTCTTAGGTAGTCTTCTGGGGAGAGGGGTCTGTAACACAATAAATAATGCTTACCTAATAGTCTGCATACTGGCTACACTTACGTTCTAGAAGCCACAAAACAAACCATGCAAAGTCACCCTTGGGCTGCCCACCATATACATTCAGCTAAAGCAGGTTAGGAAAAGAATAGACTTATGTTTCAATCATGAACTACCTTTTAGTGAGGCCAGAGAACCAAAATGGCCTATGGTTCCAACAGTCATTATCAGTGTCAAATTTTAGCTCAATGTAGACCTCAATGTGCTCCCATCAAGTTTAAAAAAAAAAAAAAAAAGTCAAGGTGCTGAAATATGGGACAATTTCATATATTCTCTAATGTTAATGAACAAGTGGCCAAACACCAGTTGGCACCTTCATAACTTTTTTTACAGGGTCAGTGAGCACACCTTGTTTCTTGAATTGAACTGAATTCCTAATATTGAACTAGATTCTCTAGCCCTGCCAGTTTTCTAGCAGGAGGAGAAGTGTTTCAGAGCATGCGGCAATATGGAACTCTGTTTTCCCACTTTCAAAAAGCCATGTGGCCACATATACACTTACCTCTAGTCCTCATTCTGCCCCATGAGTATCCCATCTGTGCCTGAGAGTCTGCTAGACAGTGAAGGTAAGGAGGGGCATAGCCAGCAGAGACTTTCCAAGAGATGCAGGAACAGTTCCTGACAATCCTGTTTTTCGCTGTGCATTACCTGAAAGGGAAAAGGCAACATTTTGAACAGAGGAGACTTTCATGCCATAAATCATCAGGCATTCGTAGGCACCAAGTGTTTTACTGTAATTGCAGTGGAACAAAAATAATTTACAAGTTGTGTGTGTGTGTGTGTGTGTGTGTGTGTACAATGTATGGAAAGAATTTTAATATGGGAAAGGCATTAGATCAATTTTATGAAAAGACAAATCTTTTGCCTGGTCTATTTCTGGGTGTGGGTTCCAAAAAATCTAGATATTTGCTTAATTTCTGGAATTAATTAGCAAATGTCTGTCCAAATCATGGGCCTTAAAGACTTCTATTGATAGCACACCCCTTTCTTTAAAATTGCTACAACACATTTTGATCATTTTTAGAAAAGGCAAACTACAAGAACCTTTGACATGTAAAAACTTCTTTTGAGATATCTAAATGAATGTCAGGGTCAGTTAATAATACTGGACTTCGTATGTCTTCAAGTAACTCTTGGCATGCTAAAGTTTATATCCCATTACCATCTTATTTTACATGATCTTATAAGTAAGATTAACTAATGAAATTCAAGTAAACTGATAAATTGATACAGTGGCCTGAGCATTATTTGGCTACATGTATGCTTAGCGCACTCTCCAGACATATTTTTTTCTTCTACAGACAGGCAATCTGATTATGTCTTAATCTTTGGCTGTTCTCCAGAGAGGAGTGTCACAATATTTCTCCTTTAAACCACTATCTGATACACCTCCAACTGGGATACTATTATTTTCACATGCATTTATCTCAGAAGCTATGAGTTCCCACTTGACCCAAGCCAAGGTCATAATGGCATATTGGAATCAAATATTTTCCATTGTTCTATCATAGATCCAATAAAAAGACATTTATGGAGTGCCGAATGTACACTTGACACTGTGCTAAGCACTACAGATGAAGAGATGGGTAGCTCACAGTTCTGCCCAGAGAAGACCAGTATCTCGTAGAGCAGATGAACTAGTGAAGGATCCAAGGCAACATGGTGTGAAGCTGTAAGGACAGTGACAACTGAACACAACACAGAAAAGTTCTAGATAGCTGCTCAGGAAGACTTTCAGAGGAGTTGAGGTCTAAGTGGTGTTTTAAAGAAAAGGAATTAGAATTTGCATCCTTCTTTTTTAAGAATTCAGACTTTGAAGAGAAAGCTGCCTCCTTTCCGGAATTTGTCTGAACATCTTAAAGAAGAGAAAGTACAGGAGTGGAGACAGTTGTGGTAGGCATGGCTCAGCAAGTTTTGATTGCACAGAGAAGGAAGGTAAGAGGGTCCAGAGGGAGCCTTCTGATTAAAAGATAAGAACTAGAACTTTACCCTGAATCAGAGCCTGTACCTAATTCTCAACTCTTGAACCTGGAGCCTTAACTTAGAATCATTCTGTGCGGTCCAGGCCCCATGTGCTCTCGCACACCCTGGAGACTTTTGCCTGGTGAACAGTAGCGATATAAATCTGAGCTCTACTCAGTTATGATTTGAACTGCATTTATCCTGGGAGCAACTTTTAGGAAGAACAAAGAGCCAAACACTGTAGAAATGGCAGTGAGGATTCTGACATCCGCAAGCAGACACCATTTAGGAAGCTCAGGGTTAAAGAATAGGGATGACCCACCTGGCACACAGCCCAACAGCCTCCATTAACATCCAAATCCAACTCCGACTTGAATACCACACATTTAAGCAGGATACAAGCCGGAAGGGCAAGCTTAGTAGCTTTCACCCTAGCCTGGTTGGAAATCCTTCTTAAATTGGCTTAGGTAAAAATTTAAATATTTAGATGGTAAAGTGAAAACTTTTACCATCGTAAACAATTGGCCTGTTTCCTGAAGTTGGGCCAAGAGATTGATGAGTTGTCGGATTCTTTTAGAAAGTCAGATTATAAATCAAACTTCTGAGGGACCAACTTTCATGTTGGTTTCATTCTTTCATCCACTGAAATAAAGAATGTAAGTAAAAGCTAATTAGAGTAGATTTGATTACATAAATACTTATGTATACTTACCCCAGTTGAAAGTTGGGCAGAAAATGAATTGGCAATTCACAAAAGAAGAAAGGAAAATGACCTATAATCATATGAAGAGCTGTTTAGCCACACCAAGAAAGAAACAAAAGTAAATTTAAACAGTGAGATAATATTTCCATTTTATAAGATTGGCAAAAATTGGGTAACACCGGGTGTCAGAGAGCGTGGGAAACAGGCACATTCACACACTGCAATGGTGGAAGTTTGAATTGTTGCAACCACTTTTTTTTTTTTTTAATAAAATTTATTTATTTATTTTTGGCTGCATTGGGTGTTCATTGCTATGCGTGGGCTTTCTCTACTTGCAGCGAGTGGGGGCTACTCTTCGTTGCAGTGCGTGGGCTTCTCATTGCAGTGGCTTCTTTTGTTGCAGAGCACAGCCTCTAGGCACGCGGGCTTCAGTAGTTGTAGCACGCGGGCTCAGTAGTTGCGGCTCGTGGGCTCCAGAGCGCAGGCTCAGCAGCTGTGGTGCACGGGCCCAGCTGCTCCGCGGCATATGGGATCTTCCCAGACCAGGGCTCGAACCCGCGTCCCTTGAATTGGCAGGCAGACCCTCAGCCACTGTGCCACCAGGGAAACCCTGCAACTTCTTTCTTAAGTGCAGCTTGTCAAACTATATAAAGATTTTTAACGAGGGTAACTTGTGACTTAGCAAATCCACTTCTAGAACTTATTTTTAGGCAATAATAGAAGAGTGCACAGATATTTCTATAAGATTATTTTATAGCAGCAAATTTTAAAAATCAGCCTAAGTGTTTATCGGAGAGGGGTTGGATAAACACACGCACATACACACTCACACACGAGGATACTGTGCAGCCATTTAAAATGATGAGATCCGTCCAACAGCAGTGGTAGAGCTTGAACTCTGTCACCAATAGATCTATGTTTGCATTTTAACTCTACCAGTTACTGGCCTACCAGGGACTTAAGGCAAGTCATTTGACCTCTGTAAGTCTTGGTTGTCATCTTTAAAAATGGGGATAATATTAGTTCCTATGTTCCTATGTCTTAAGATTGAGGTGAATTAGATGAGAATATGAAAGTAAAGCTCCTAGCACATCACCTAACACACTATAAACATAGAATTCTTAGTGACTAAGCCTCTTGATTCAATACTGTCACTTCTGTACAAAATGGCAAACTAGACCCAAAATCCTGCCTCTTGATCTTCCCAATACTTTATTTAAATAAATGTATTTTTTAAAAAGTATAAACTAATAACAGAGAAGACACTATTAAAAAAAACAGTCTAAATAAGAAAGTTCCCTTAATGATTAAAATTATTGTTGTTATTCAAAACCAATAGGCATACTAGAAAATAATGTTAAAGAAGCTTTTCAAAATTTAGAGCAAAATGACATGAATGGAGATGTAATAAAAAGGATAATTAAATATAATAATAAAAATTACAATAGCCAACATATACAAAGAGCACTTGAATATGTGCCAGGTGCTGATTTACATCCATTATTTCAATCAGTCTTCCCAACAAACTTATGAAGTAGCTAGGGATATTATTCCCTCTTGATACTTGGAGAGATTAAAACACCAAGAAATTAAGGAATTAGCCCCCAGCCACATGGCTAGTATATGGCAGATTTAGGGTATGCACTCAGCCAGTGTGACTCTGTGCTGGATTGTCTCTGTCACCTCGGCATCTCTGCCACACCTGCTAAAGACTTCTCTGCATCACAAAGAAGCAGAAACTACATTTCCCAGAGTTTCAGATTAGAGCCTGGAGCGGATAACTGTGATTTAGAAGGTAGAAGAGAAGTGGCCATTATTCCCCAGAGCAATGGAGACAGTTGGAGGCAGATGTAGGGGCAGAAGGTGCCCATGAGGTTTGAAGCAGCTTCAAGGTGAGCATCTGGAGAAGCACACATGTTGGGATGGCAGACTGAGCTACTCAGTGACAGTTCAAGAAACTTTCACCCTCTGGCCCTTCCAATGATTATTCCTTGTATTGAAACACTTCCTACTGGGAACACACAGAAAGGCTTTTGTTTTGCTGACCAAACGCTGACTGATAAAGGTTCCAAATACTGAGATCCAATCCAGGAAGTCCCATATCTAATTCACAGGTGTCTCAGAAACAACACAGAAAATTGAAAGGAAGGAATTACCAAAAACAATCTTAGTACTCAAAACTCACAATGCTTAGATTAAAAGGGCTCATGTCCAGCTAAATGAATTAAAAAGAAAAGCAAACAACTAGGCAGTCTTATGCTATTTTAGAATTCTGAAGACTAAAAAACATAAGAATTTTCAGAGAGGAAAAAGAGTAAACTACAAGGAATGTAACTTAAACTGACTTCTGACTTCTCATCAACATCACTGTATGACATAAGGCAACTGCTAACAACTATAAAAGAGGAAATCGACAGTAACAAAATAATAGTGGGGGACTTTAACACCTCACTTACACCAATGGACAGATCATCCAAAATGAAAATAAATAAGGAAACAGAAGCTTTAAATGACACAATAGACCAGAGAGATTTATTTGATATTTATAGGACATTCCATCCAAAAACAGCAGATTACACTTTCTTCTCAAGTGCACACGGAACACTCTCCAGGATAGATCATATCTTGGTTCACAAATCAAGCCTCAGTAAATTTAAGAAAATTGAAGGCATATGAAGCATCTTTTCTGACCACAACGCTATGAGATGAGAAATGAATTACAGGGAAAAAATGTAAAAAACACAAACACATGGAGGCTAAACAATACGTTACTAAATAACCAAGAGCTCACTGAAGAAATCAAAGAGAAAATCAAAAAATACCTAGAGACAAATGACAATGAAAACACAACGATCCAAAACCTTTGGGATGCAACAAAAGCAGTTCTAAGAGGGAAATTTATAGCTACACAAACCTACCTCAAGAAACAAGAAAAATCTTAAATAAACAATCTAACCTTACACATGAAGGAACTAGAGAAAGAAGAACAAACAAAACCCAAAGTTAGCAGAAGGAAAGATATCATAAAGATCAGAGCAGAAATAAATGAAATAGAAACAAAGAAAACAATAGCAAAGATCAATTAAACTAAACGCTGGTTCTTTGAGAAGATAAACAAAATTGAGAAACCATTAGGCAGACTCATCAAGGAAAAGAGGGAGACTACTCAAATCAATAAAATTAGAAATGAAAAAGGAGAAGTTACAACAGACACCACAGAAATACAAAGTATCCTAAGAGACGACCACAAGCAACTCTATGCCAATAAAATGGAAAACCTGGAAAAAATGGACAAATTCTTGGAAAGGTATAACCTTCCAAGAATGAACCAGGAAGAAATAAAAAATATGAACAGACCAATCACAAGGAATGAAATTGAAACTGTTATTAAAAATCTTCCAACAAACAAAAGTCCAGGACCAGACGGCTTCACAGGTGAATTCTATCAAACATTTAGACAAGAGCTAACACCCATCCTTCTCAAACTCTTCCAAAAAATTGTGGAGGAAAGAACACTCCCAAACTCATTTTATGAGGCCACCATCACCCTGATACCAATACCAGGCAAAGATACTACAAAAAAAGAAAATTACAGACCAATATCACTGATGAATATAGATGCAAAAATCCTCAACAAAATACTAGCAAACAGAATCCAACAACACGTTAAAAAGATCATACACCATGATCAAGTGGGATTTATCCCAGGGATGCAAGGATTCTTCAATATACGCAAATCAATCAATGTGATACACCATATTAACAAATTGAAGAATAAAACCCATATGATCATCTGAATAGATGCAGAAAAAGCTTTTGACAAAATTCAACACCGATTTATGATAAAAACTCTCCAGAAAGTGGGCATGCAGGGAACCTACCTCAACATAATAAAGGCCATATGCGACAAACCAACAGCAAACATCATTCTCAATGGTGAAAAACTGAAAGCATTTCCTCTAAGATCAGGAACAAGACAAGGATGTCCACTCTCACTGTTATTATTCAACATAGTTTTGGAAGTCCTAGCCTCAGCAATCAGACAAGAAAAAGAAATAAAAGGAACACAAATTGGAAAAAAGCAGTAAAACTGTCACTGTTTGCAGATGACATGATACTATACATAAAGAATCCTAAAGATGCCACCAGAAAACTACTAGAGCTAATCAATGAATTTGGTAAAGTTGCAGGATACAAAATTAATGCACAGAAATCTCTTGCATTCCTATACACTAATGATGAAAAATCTGAAAGAGAAATTAAGGAAACACTCCCATTTACCATTGCAACAAAAAGAATAAAATACCTAGGAATAAGCCTACCTAGAGAGACAAAAGGCTTGTATGCAGAAAACTATGACACTGATGAAAGAAATTAAAGATGTTACCAACAGATAGAGAGCTATACCATGTTCTTGGATTGGAAGAATCAATATTGTGAAAATGACAATACTACCCAATGCAATCTACAGATTCAATGCAATCTGTATCAAATTACCAATGGCATTTTTTACAGAACTAGAGCAAAAATCTTAAAATTTGTATGGAGACACAAAAGACCCCAAATAACCAAAGCAGTCTTGAGGGAAAAAAACAGAGCTGGAGGAATCAGACTCCCTGACTTCAGATTATACTACAAAGCTACAGTATTCAAGACAGTATGGTACTGGCATGAAAACAGAAACATAGATCAATGGAAAAAGATAAAAACCCAGAGATAAACCCATGCACCTATGGTCAACTAATCTATGGCAAAGGAGGCAAGGATATACAGTGGAGAAAAGACAGTCTCTTCAATAAGTGGTGCTGGGAAAACTGGACAGCTACATGTAAAAAATGAAATGAGAACACTCCCTAACACCACACACAAAAATAAACTCAAAATGGATTAGAGACCTAAATGTAAGACCAGACCCTATAAAACTCTTAAAGGAAAACATAGGAAGAACACACTTTGACATAAATCACATTAAGATTTTTTTTTTTTTTTTTTTTGCGGTACATGGACCTCTCACTGTTGTGGCCTCTCCCATTGTGGAGCACAGGTTCTGGACATGCAGGCTCAGCGGCCATGGCTCACGGGCCTAGCCACTCTGCGGCATGTGGGATCTTCCCAGACCGGGGCACGAACCTGTGTCCCCTGCATCGGCAGGCAGACTCTCAACCACTGCCACCAGGGAAGCCCACAGTAAGATCTTTTTTGACCCACCTCCTAGAGTAATGGAAATAAAAACAAAAATAAACAAATGAGACCTAATGAAACTTAAGAGCTTTTGCACAGCAAAGGAAACCATAAACAAGACGAAAGGACAGCCCTCACAATGGGAGAAATATTTACAAATGAATCAACGGACAAAGGATTAATCTCCAAAATATATAAACAGCTCATGCAGTTCAATATTAAAAAAACAAACAACCCAATCCAAAAATGGGCAGAAGACCTAAATAGACATTTCTCCAAAGAAGACATACAGATGGCCAAGAAGCACATAAGAAGCTGCTCAACATCACTAATTATTAGAGAAATGCAAATCAAAACTACAATGAGGTATCACCTCACACCAGTTAGAATGGGCATCATCAGAAAATCTACAAACAACTAATGTTGGAGAGGGTGTGGAGAAAACGGAACCCTCCTGCACTGTTGGTGGGAATGTAAATTGATACAGCCACTATGGAAAACAGTATGGAGGTTCCTTAAAAAACTAAAAATAGAATTACCATATGATCCAGCAATCCCACTACTGGGCATATACCCAGAGAAAACCATAATTCAAAAAGACACATGCACCCCAATGTTCACTGCAGCACTATTTACAATAGCCAGGTCATGGAAGCAACCTAAATGCCCATCGACAGCCAAATGGATAAAGAAGATGTGGTACATATATACAATGGAATATTACTCAGCCATAAAAAGGAACACAATTGGGTCATTTGTGGAGACGTGGATGGATCTAGAGACTGTCATACAGAGTGTAGTAAGTCAGAAAGAGAAAAACAAATATCGTATATTAACTCATATATGTGGAACCTAGAAAAATGGTACAGATGAACTGGTTTGCAGGGCAGAAATTGAGACACAGATGTAGAGAACAAATGTATGGACACCAAGGGGGGAAAGTTGTGGGGGGGTGGGGGTGTGTGTGATGAATTTGGCGATTGGGATTGACATGTATACACTGATGTGTATAAAATTGATGACTAATAAGAACCTGCTGTATAAAAAATAAATAAAATAAAATTCAATAAATAAATAAAACTCCTTTGCAGTTTTACAAAAAAAAATCACTGTATGATATTCGAAGATGTTGGAGAAACGCCTTCAAAGTTCTGAGGAGACATGATTTCAACCCAGAATTCTATACCCAATCAAACTATAAATCAGGGTTAGAGCTGGAATTCTATACCCAACCAAACTATAAATCTGGACTCTTTCTGGTAGATAAGGACTCTGAAATGTTAACTTCTATGCATAATTTTTTAAACGAGGGCAAAACCTTAGTTCACTTGATAAACTTTCTGCATCATGCAAGACAATGATATTTAATCATTTTACTACTATGAGTTTATTTCCATGAATATTAAAAAGCTGGTGCATAGCAAGCTCTTACATTCATGTATGTTATTTAGAACAAAGGTATTGTAGGTATTTACATATAAAAACTTTTTTAAAAAATATAATATATGAATACGGCAGGATTGTGATGATAGCGCATGAATGACTGACATTTTGCTAAAGTAAATGACTTAATGTCTTATCTCTTCCAAATATACTTAGATTTTAAAAGAAAAGGCTTAAAGAACACTGCAGACCAAAAGCAAGAACTCATCAGCCACAGCAATGCCAGGGCAGAGGAGCCCAGGGACCATTATTTGGTGACCCACCCCTGAAGGTGGCTGAGTTTCCATTGCTTAGATTCCATATCCATCGCCCTCTCCACGGAAGCTTCTGACTCTTTTGGGTCCCCAGGTAACCCCTCCTGCAGGGAAGAGGATGTGAGGACCAGTTAAACTGAGTGTTCTCATTTGCCCACAAGTTCCATTTCTCCTTATAGTGATGCATTTAACAATATGACTTACATGCCAATATCTTTATTTTAACTTCCTCCTATTTCCCTCTACTTTTTTAATCTTCTTAGGTTGCATCTTTCTGTGTAATCTCAAATCTCATTTGGAGTGAGGAAAAGTTTATCTAAATAATACTAGTCACACTAATCTCAGTTTCTTGTGAGATTCACAGCCTCTGGAGCCTGATCACCTATGGGCACATGGACACACTGGAGCTTCTGGTCCTATAGTCAGGGTTCTTGGTGCCACAAACAGACAGTAACTTTGAAGCTCTAAGCAGAAAAGGAATTTATTGGAAGTATGTCAGATAGTTCACAGAATGGCTAGGAAGGTTGGAGAGAAGCACAGGGAGGAAACAGAGGAGGCAAAACAGAGCCAAGATGGCACCCCAGGACAGTCTGTTCAAGATGCTGACACTGGTGTTGTCACCACACAAGCCTGCTACAGTTCCACCAGCCGCACCTGGACTCTACCTTCCATCAGAGGCACCGACCATAATCTCTAAAGGCCCTGGACATTTGCATTCCTCAGTGAAGACTCAAAGTCTTGGGCAGATGTAGCTGATAGCCTGAGCTGCCTGTGATCTAGAGAAGGAAACCTATGGCCCTTTGGGCCTGGGTCTCCTTACAGAAATTCCCTGACATAGGAAGCAGGGCAGGCAAACATCAGGAAAGTCCAGTTCACTTGGTGACCTTCTGTGGTTCTACCAGAGCAGCTTTCCATGCTCCTCTTTATTGTTACCTCATTAAACTGAGCAGTTTGCAAATCAGGATATTTATGTTGGATTAATTATATAATATGTACTTTCTATTTCTTTCAAAGTCAGATTTTAAACATAAGTTTCTCATTTAAAATTTTAGTGTTTTTTTTTTTTTGCTGTACGCGGGCCTCTCACTGTTGTGGCCTCTCCCGTTGCGGAGCACAGGCTCTGGACGCGCAGGCTCAGTGGCCATGGCTCACGGGCCCAGCCGCTCCGCGGCATGTGGGATCTTCCCGGACCGGGGCATGAACTGTGTCCCCTGCATCGGCAGGCGGACTCTCAACCACTGCGCCACCAGGGAAGCCCTGGGAAGCCCTTTAGTGTCTTTTTATTTGTACTTCTAAATAAACCTGGACAAGGCTGAGGAGTCTTCCCTGTTAAATTCTATTGGGACTTAGGTTGCAGATTACCTGTGAGTTTCTTTCATTTAAGAAAATCCATTCTGAGGATAAATTCAGAGAGGCTGAATGGTCTAATGCAATCAACCACAAACAGTGTAAGATGCTTATTTTATGAATTGTTGAAGATTTTAAACTGTGATAGTACAAATACACTGAACTGCTTCACTTAAGAACCCAATAGATGTCGCTGGTAAATTCTGGTAAAAAACAATCTGTGGGGAAACAAACACATCTGACTTAGTGATGTATGAAATATGATGTCAGTGAGTATAAAAATAATTAATGTCAACTGTTGATATTCTTTGTACTAAATTATATTCCTAAGCAAGATTTTTATGTTTTATTGGGTCTGACTTCACACTGCCCTATTACAATAACATTCCCAATGTCTAGTTTAGTCTCCTTTACATTTACACCATCCTGGAGGGTGGTGGTGTTAAATTTAATTTGTCAATCTACGTTAATTTTACAAGGATCCAGATCAAACTTCTGTATAAACAAGAACTGCCTTGCAGAGGCTTTTTGGCAATGTGGCTGGAGAAGTCACAGCTGAACTAAAAAATATGTCGCCGGGGTATTTTTCATTTTTTCCCCCTATGATTTTAACGGCTCAAATGAAAGAGCTGTTTTGCTTTAATAATAGAGTCCTTGTTGAAAGTCCTTTAAAGAGCTGTTCTACCACCCTGAAACAGTCTAATTAAGCCATTAATATAACAAAGATACCAATAGTTGCTAAACCAAAGAATACACTTCCATCTCACAGCAGAAATGAAAGGTGATGTTTTTTCAGCTGGTAGCTTGATTCCCAGTTTAGAGAAACCCTGTCCATTAGACATTTTTTTTTTTGCAGAGAAACATCATTAATCTGTGAAACTTACTACAGTGGGATATTATATTCCTCAACAGAGGCTGTTATTGAAACTGCATATTATCAAGACAGCTGTCCGATTAAGTTCTTATAAAGGATTAGGGGGTATATGAGTACCTAACAGCTGCACCAGATAGACTAAAACTAGGGTTCCAGAATTGTATGCTTCTTGGTATATGGAGTGAAAAGATATATTCTTTACCAGTGCAGTGAGATATTAATATTTAAAGGGAAAATTAAATTAGAAACAAAACCTCATTTCTCTGAGTGCAAAGTATTGTGTGAATACAAATGGAGAATCAACAGAAGTATATAAAATGTAGTCCCTCCTCTTAAGGAGACCACCATAGTCTCAGTAGGCATGAAAATTTTTGAAACATTAAAATATAATTAAAGGGACTTCCTTGGTGGCGCAGTGGTTAAGAATCTGCCTGCCAATGCAGGGGACATGGGTTCGATCCCTGGTCTGGTAAGATTCCATATGCTGTGGAGCAACTAAGCCTGTGTGCCACAACTACTGAGCCTGCGCGCTAGAGCCCGCAAGCCATAACTACTGAGCCCGTGTACCACAACTACTGAAGCCTGCGCGCCTAGAGCCCGTGCTCTTCAACAAGAGAAGCCACCGCGATGAGAAGCCCGTGTATCACAACGAAGAGTAGCCCCCACTTGCTGCAACTAGAGAAAGCCCGCGCGCAGCAACAAAGACCCAATGCAGCCAAAAATAAAATAAATAAATATATTAAAAATGTATATAATTAAAGATCTAAGTGAAAGTTTGAGGCATTTGAAGAAGTTAGTGCATGAGGAACTGCTGAATGGGTTAAAGAAGGGCCAGAGGTTAAAGAAGAGAGTTGATGGAATTTATCAACCAAGACTTCTGAGAAAAGCCATCAGGATTGTCTGAAGAGTAATCTGTTAAAGTTCAAAGAGACCTGCGAGATCACCTCCTATTCCAGTGCTTCCTAGACTTATCTATTGAAAACAATCATATGAGAAACCCCCTAAAAATGAAATTCCTGGTCTTTCCCTCAAGCCTATTGAATCAGATATGCAAGGGAATATATGAGCCCTCTTTTACATATATTTAAATCATTTTAAACTGGCTCAGAGGGCCCAAGAACTGTTTGTATTTTTGTTTGTTTATTTGTTTTTCTAAAATGCCTCAGGTGATTATTTTCAACTGGGAAGTTTGGGAAAAACTGTTCTAAGTCAACCTTGTGATCTCAGAAAGTGAAACATTAAACAAATACCAAACGTAAGAAAAAAAAAAAAAAGCAGATGGAGACACAGATGTATATGTGAGTGTGTGTGTGTGTATATGTGTGTGTGTGTGTGTGTGTGTGCTTGTGTGTGTAAGACAAATAGTAATCCCCTCGGGATTACATAAGAAGAGAAAACTTGCCCAAGGTCCAGGGCCAAAGAGCTCTGGCCCAGTGTCTTTCACATAATAGACCCTCAAGAAATACTTTGTACTGCTGAATTGAAAATGAAGCAAGGAACAAAGCAAGCTGTAACCCTCAAGCATTTCATGACCTATTTATTACCACCCTATGTTCAATTCATTTTGTAAAACCTCTGGTTGGAGACACAGATCGTGAATCTAAAAGAGTCTCTTATGGATTGTGTACCAAGACTGGGTCGAAACATTCAGTGCCCAGGAAACATTTAAACACCAAGGAGGTAAAGAGATTTTGCAGCAACGAGGTAGAAAGTTGAAATTTAAGGAAAGGAACCTCTGAGCTGCATCTCCGAGAACATATCCAGATGCTTATTAGATTGTGGTAGATTTTGCTAAAGCATGTGATAGAATGAATTGTTCACAAAATAATTCTAAACTGGCTTAGAGGACCTTGAAGAAAATTACTTAAAACTAGCTCAAGCCCTCAGCAAACCACAGAAACATAAACCACAGTATGGGGGATAATCTCACTGTGGCAGGGAGGAATGGATGACCTAATGCTTCTCCACCAGCTCCCACCCTCACCGCCGTCATGCCCTGGTTCTCTCTGCATTCCTCTAGTCGGTGGGAGTTTCTAAAGTTTAGTGTGTAGATATGTATGTGCATTTATTTTTACCAAAGAAATGCCTGTACTCATATCCTAACACATTCTAAAATTCTACCATCCTCTTTTCCCACAGAATCCCCACTTTTTTAATATTGAATTTGGGAGGCACATCAATAAGAAGTTGATTTACAAAAAAAATAATGTTATGACATTAATAGTTTATTTCTTGACTTTATGTGTATATATATTTTAAATACCAGAATCAGAGTTTACTAGAAATATCAAATTGTCATTAAATTCTTTTCTAACAATATATTCCAAATGCATTTTTTACTGTGGGTATAGCTTGAATAAACCATGGCTTGACATTTTTCAAAGGATTGAATCCATAGGATGGGTGAGTAAACAATCATGATGAAACCATGAGAATGGTTTTGTAATCTACTAGACACCAGTGAGACAGAGGCAACAACCTGCACTTTTCCAATGGATCTTATCAATGTGAGGCCGGCCCGGGCCATCTTTAGGTTGTAAACATCACTCATGACACCAGGAGTAAGTCTGCAGAGTTCACAGTGAAGTTCAAGGAAGAAAGAAAAGGGAAAACTTACTGCTTTTCAGAGCTGATTGGATTTAAAATGTAATTTTACATATCTATTTATTATATATTTGTCTCATATATGAGTATATATATATATATATAGGCAGCAGGGAATATTTGTTTTAACATGTAAGTTTACTGTTTGAACCAGCTGAGTTTAAGATGGCAAAAAAAAATAATAATAATAACAGCTACTAAATGGCAACATTAAACATTATCCAAACCAGTCTTCATAGCAACTCTATGTGGTAATTATGTTATCCCTAATTTATAGAGGAGGAAAGTAGTCTCAAAGAGGTTAACTTACTTGTCCAAGGGCACACTGATAGTAAGAAATAAAGTCAGATACTGGACTTGGATTTATTTCTGTCCAAAATTGTTAATCAAAATTTTATGTTGAGATAAAATATTTATTGTTGGTTCACAAGAGCAGCAACATGCAATTTGTAACACAAGCATCTTTAGGGGCAGAGAACTTGGTGTATCTGTCAAACAGGAAAGGGCAGAGGAAGTCCCAGTTTTGTCATTCTCCCTTATTGAATTATTCTGCAGCCGTGACATTTCTGTAAACGCATCTCAGGAAAGGCATTGCTAGGCAGAGTCTCCACTTCCACTAGGTCAGGGTTTAATACCCATAACACATCTTGCCTTCATTTGTGTGTTGCTAACCCATGCTCATGACTTAAATTCTTCAGTATGTCTGCAGTGAATTAAAATAAGGCCAGATAGCAACACAAAGTGCTGAGCAAAACTCTCTTGAAACTCAAAAACAGTTTCTGAAAACAGAAACCATGTTCACATTTTTTAAATTCTTATTTTACCTTATTTGGAGATGTAAGATGGACTCCAGAGACCCCTCCAACCAGAACATAATGTTAGTAAATCTTTGTTGAGATAAAAGAAAATGTCCTTCTACCCCAAAGATGCTAAATACAGGTCACATCAACAACCACTGTTTCCATTTTCTGGCAAAGCTGAATAAAATTTCCCACTATTTTTCAATTAGGAAAAGTAGCATCTCAGATAACAAGAAAGGCTTTTGTAACAAACTAGCAAACTTGGAGTAATCTTTATTGAAAGTTATGTTTAAAAGGGGGATTTGTGTTGGACTGGAGACCCATTTTACACCAGTCTCTGGAGAAAGAACTAGAGGGAAGAAAACCTTTCCCATTTTCTTGCTTCTGCGATCTGCGTTCAGTTTTCGTTTTCCCACTGAGAGCCACGTGGGACCTGTGAGCCTGGGAGGCAGACAAAGTCTGAGTCAGAGCTTACACTAACAACTGAAGCAGTGATTTTCCCCATTTTCAGCTTTAGTGGCTTCACCCTCTGTCACGAATTTTAGGTGGGGTGGGGAGGAGAGAGGGGGACAGGGCGCCACTTGCTGGTACATAGCAGCACTATTCGGAACCCTCAAAACTAAGCACATTCGGAGACCCAGCCCCAGTTCTGCAATTGTTCAAGTCAACCTGGAACCACGGTTTTATGAAACCTTATTTTGGTGCTCTGGCATAACGTTAACTTGAAGCTAATCATCCAGACTGGAAAATGAGCAAGTGGTGCCAAAAACTGAAGGGGCTATTCATACACATGGGAGGGGATAAAGCTCAGTCTCATGCACATCGATTCAGAAAGGAATGGACATTGTTGATGAAATTTATCATACACGATGGGATGCGAGCAAATCCTTCATCCTAAAAAGGACAGAAACCCAGAAGGGAATGACTGGGGAGAGTGAGTCACTAGCAGCTGTTAAGAATCATAGACCTCTATTCCTGATTTAACTCTCTCCTTTATCTACCCCAGAGACCAGTGGCTCTCAAACTTTAGCTGCATCAGAATCAGCTTGCTGGCTTGTTAAAATACAGAGCGCTGAGCCCCACCCTCATAGTTTCTGATTTCAGCAGATCTGGGCAGGGGCAGAGAATTTACATTTCTTGCAAGTTTCCTGGTGACACTGATGCTGCTAGTTGAGGATACTGAACTATAAGAACCACTGCCGCAGGGAATACCCATTTCAGAGTTGAGCCCAAGGGACCAAGACCAGTTTACTTACCTGGAAAACCATCCCAACATTTCTTTAAAATAGGTGCTTCCATGTTAACCTGAAAGGGGCACTGCTAAAAAATAGGATGAGGGGGTCAACGGAACACACTGTCAATCAAGTGATGTCCCCTATCCCGCTCACCAGATTCAGCTCAGGACCAGAGCAGTGTGGGCCAAGGTTGGCCTGTCCTTGGGGAGGCAGGATAAGGTATCTGTTCACTGGAGCCAGACTAGACTTAAATTTGAGACCCAACTTCATCACTTAAGGTTATGAGCTTGTTCAAGTCAGTCCTTTAGCTTTTCTAAACTGTAGTTTCCTTGGATACAAAACTGGAAAAATAATACCACTGATCTCATCGAGTGGTGAGAATTAAATGAGATAATGCTTAGAAAAGCTTTAACACAGTGGCTCATGCATAATAAGGCTTCAGTAAATGCTAGTGATAAGTATTGTTTAATAAAATTATAGCTAACATTATCATATCATCATTCATACCATTTTTTACTACTCTCAACAAATTCTGAGGTGTTTATCTCATCTTCCGATATTGGAAACTGAGTCACTGAGAAATTACCTCTCTTGCCCAAGGGCATTTTAGGGAGCTCTCTGAAGTTATGCCCTGTGCTGCTGCTGCCATCATCATCATTCCAATCCCAGACGTCTAAGTGTGATCTGATCCAGACCCTCTGGACAGCCTTCCCCGAGAACCTGGCCACACTCCTCTCAGGATTAAAGGAGGAGGTATTATTTCTTCAGGCCCTCCTGGGGTTTCTCTCTGCCTTTTTTGGCCCACATACTGCTGTATGTAGTTTGTGTCTGAAATGGAAAATTTCTGTAACACAATACCCAGCTCTGATCCCCACAGACTCTCAAGTCTTTTTTTTTCCTTTGGTTTGGGTTAAAATATGACTTCATGTACAAAAAGAAGCCTCACTTCCCAGTGATCTCAGCAGATACAGAAGCATCACAGATTCAAAACCTTCTGGTTCCTAAAAATTCTAAAGAATTAATTTCACTTTTCTGAAAAAGGAGAGCAATAACTAAGTGACAAGAGAAATGGGAAAATTAAAACTACCTTCTCTTTGGATGCAGGATATATCACTCTGCAAGCCCAACTTCTCCTCCTGTGCCCCTCAGCCAGCATCCCACAGGCACCCCCCAAGGAAAGACAGGAGAGCATAGCTGCCCTGGGATTTA
Source organism: Monodon monoceros (assembly GCF_005190385.1). Lineage (NCBI taxonomy): Eukaryota > Metazoa > Chordata > Mammalia > Artiodactyla > Monodontidae > Monodon > Monodon monoceros. The sequence goes on from NW_021703767.1 coordinate 58,208,275, forward strand.
TGACCTTGCCTGAAACTGGGTATGTTGGCCAAGCAGGTAATGGAAACCAAGGACTTAGAGGTTTCTCTCATTGACTCACTAGCACTCTTCTCTCCTAGAGTGTCAACTCTTCACAAACTCTGTCTAATGCAAGCCCGGACCAGTCTCAACAGGACAGTGGGTTTTCTGATAAGTCACTGAGTGACTTATCTCTTTGACAACCTACTCTAGTCTCCAGTGGCCTGCACAGGCTCTGGAGCCCAATCTTCTGGCTTTGATTCCCAGCTCTGCCCCTTACCAGCGCGCTGGGTGACTTTGGGCCAGTTTCTCAACCTCTCCATGTCTTCCTCATCCATAAATGGGGCTTGACTCTACATTGTAAACTTTTACAAGGGATTAGTTATTTAATAAATTATAAAGTCCTAAATTATTAGGACAGTTCCTGGCACATACTAAGCTCCACATATGTTGCTATTATTACTGTTACTACTGCTACTGCAAGTAAAGGAACAGTTATGGCTATATTTGCTCTAGAAAATATAATGTCTAAATAGGAAGCAGTTTGGTGTTCTGGTAACTGGCACAACTTTGGAATCAGATCTGATTTGGCCACCAACATTGCTATTGAAGTTGTGTGACCTTGGGCAAGTTATGAATGTAGTGGAAATCCAATTTTCTTTTTATAAAATAGAAATAATAACACCTACTTCAGAGGGTTACTGGGAGGATTCAGTGAAGCAATGTTTGGGAAGCACTTGGCCATTGGTTGGCAGCCAGAAAACAGTACTTATTATATTGTAAACTGGTCACAGGAACAAAGAAACCCATTAACCTCGGAACCACTTACAACCTCCCTACTTGATATAACTGACTGAAATAATTCCAACACCTAAGATTCTTACCCAAAAAAAAATATATATATATATATATATATATATATGTCAGAGAATGTAGGGTAAAATGGTCCTTTGTACATTTTTCTGTCTCTGGTGGTAAACTTGGTTAGCTGTCTGGATTTAGAAGTTACTCATCGCCCCCAACCCCAACCTAGCCTCTTTCTTGTCAATCCCATTTTTGTCCCTGCCTACGCACGCTGGTAGGGGATTTTGCCAGGTTTCATAAGAGCACTGTGATGAAAGTACTCCCCGAACCTTCAGACTCCAACCTCCAGATGATGTGAACTTTTTGTGCGTTGGAATGAAGGCGCTTGAGGCATCACAGGAAGGGCAGTAGCATCGCTCAATTCTAGGGGGCAGTACTCCTACCACACTGTATTAAAACTGTGCTCCAAGGATGCCTTTAACAGAAAATAGAACAGAATGGGCGCCGCCCGCAGTTGTGCAACAGGATAGCTCTGACCCCAAAACACAGGAAATAAGGCCCACTTGCTCAGACTTGGGCTTTACCCGCCCCCCAACCTTACTTTTCATGAGTCAGACTCAGTCTTCCAAACCTTAATTTATCCTTGCTGAGTGATAACGTGTTAATCCCCCGGTGATATAATCAAGAGGAGTTGCAGAATCACCGATTCTGAGGGTTGAAAGGCCTACACAAGTCATCAGGCCAACTCCCTCCGGTGCTCCAGAGGAACGAGCCAGTGCAGTTCTGGTTTGCCTTTTGTCAATAGGAAAATATAGTCTCTGGCAATGGCTTCCAGGAAGCGTTAGTGTTTAATAACCCCTTGTTCTCCCTGGAGGATGGTGGGGGAAACGCACAGGCGCAAAGCCTCTTCGCCCTTGGTTCCCTCCACCAGCACCTGTGCTTGAAGCACCTGAAGGTGACTAACGGGTTTCCTGAAGAGATGCAAAATGCAGTGATGTTGGCACTCAAGGTGCAGTGAGCAAAAAATGGATGAACCCAAACACCAGTGGAAAGTCACGACTCCAGGAACGTCAACAAAGCAGCTGTTTCTGTGCTTTTATACTTTCCCTTCCCCCATCTTACTTCTTCCACAGCAATATTATAGACAGAGCTCTTTAGAGCTAAAAGCCACCCATGAAATAATCTGGTCTTAAAGCCCTCTGTTTTCAGATGAGGAAATGAGTCCCAGATGTCAGGCAGTACAAAGCATCCAGGAAAGACGATCGATCTAGAAATCACTTATGCTTTCAGCTGCCTTTAGAAGGAGAGAGAAATGTATTCAGGTCAGAGTTAAGTGGTTTTGTAAACACTATTATATAGATGAAGAAGCTAAGGCTCAAAAGTGAATGGCGATGCATCTTCTTTCCTTATTCTTAAACGTCTCTGCCGGGTTGGACAATCTATGGAGGCATGAGGACTTGTGCTGACCAGAGCCAGCTCCCGGAGAATTGAAGCTGATAGGTGGGTGGGAAGACACGAACACACTGGTTGAGTCTTGAGGGGGAAGGGATCCTATCTCTAATCAGTCATGTAGAATCCACTTAACACTTCCCTGTTGTTTCTTTTTCTGCAAACACACACACACACACACACACACACTGCAAATGGGAAGAACACAAGTCTGGAGCCAGAACACCAGGTTTTAAAATTTAATACCTGTGTCATCTTTCTCAATTTCACATTTTCTTCTGTAAATTAAGGATCATTGTAATGTCTTTCTCATGGCATTGTTGTATAGATCAAACAAAATAATGAAGCATAACTGCTTTGCAAACCATGAAGCAGTGATTCTTAAATAATTTGGTTCAAGAACCTTCTTAAAAATTTGATGAATGCTAAAGACCTTCGCCAAAATTCCCACATGTAGATACAAAATTTTGCATATAATTTCAGGGGGTTCACAGAGCGTCTGAAGACCCCCACTTACCACCCACTCTAAAAGTGCTCACCAAATATGGAATATTCCAGCCTGGACAAGTATACCATTTTCCTTGGCATAAACTTTGTTTATTTGATAAACCCATACTGGGCTCTTAGTAGGTACTGGGGGCTTCAGGGGCACAGATATCCTGTATTAAAGCAAAGAAGCCCCTTCACATGTATTGTATCAACTAAGAAGTTCACCTCTGGACCTCCCTGGTGGTCCAGTGGTTAGGACGCAGTGTTTTCACTGTTGACCTGGGTTCGATCCTTGGTTGGGGAACTAAACATAATCTCCTGCAAGGCACGTGACAAAAAAAAAAAAATGAAGAAGGTCACCTCACTAAGGTATCTGACCTCAAAGCTCCCATCTGGTTATTCTAGTTAGATTGAGGGTAGTGGTCACCTCTGTTTTGAGACAGGGAAATCATATACAAAAAAGTCAAGGGACTCTTTTTTCTAAACCACTAAAAAAAATTGAAGCATAGTTGATTTATAATATAATAATTATATTATTATATACAGTATGGCATACAGCATGGCAATTCATATATATATATATATATATATATATATATATATTCTTTTTCAGATTCTTTTCTCTTGTAGGTTATTACAAAATACTGAGTATAGCTCCCCCTGCTACACACAAGGGACTTTTCCCAGGTCTATGAAGGTGTTCTTTTACCCAGGACTTGATGCACCAAAAGATTTGGGTGCAGATAAGCGGAGGAAAGCTGTATTCAGTTTTGGGTAAAGCACAACTCCCCATGGTTTTGGGGTCTGCTTGTCTGATTCCCCTCATGCCAGTGAAAGGGTATCTGTAATCATTTGTCATTTTCCCACATTCTACAAAGCACACCTCTTGTAGGTTTTTGCTGCCAAACTAGCAAATCAAATATTTCTGGTGACATAACTCAAAATCAGAAACAGGCATTTTCACTATGAGCAGAGTGCTTTTATGTTTTGATTTTTTTTGGCTTCTAAATTCCTGCAGTCTGGGGTTTAAATCATTCTACCACTTTCTAGTTTGGTGAAGCATAAAAAACATATTTTCCCTATCTGAAAATGAGGATGATAATTGTGACTCCATTTAGTTGTTGTGAAATTAAATGACTTCGTTCGTATAAAGGGCTCAGAACTGTGGCTGGCACTCAGTGAAAGCTCAGCAGATGGTACCGATTATCATTTTCATTGGTCCCATCCTCAACAGCTATATCCTTCGCTTTGTCACAGACCCACTGATTTTACCAGCAATGGGAAATATGTTTTGTTGTAACTGCTATTCTGCAAGAATCATTTTTTAATATGGCTACTAATTTGTCTGTAGAGATGTTAATTTTTGTAATAACTTAGGCTTGATTTTTTTTTTTTGGGGGGGGGGGGGGTACGCGGGCCTCTCACTGTTGTGGCCTCTCCCGTTGCGGAGCACAGGCTCCGCACGCGCAGGCTCAGCGGCCATGGCTCACGGGCCCAGCCGCTCCGTGGCATGTGGGATCCTCCCGGACCGGGGCACGAACCCGTGTCTCCTGCATCGGCAGGCAGACTCTCAACCACTGCGCCACCAGGGAAGCCCAGGCTTGATATTTTTTAAGCTCCAGATTGAGAGGTATATAAATTGGGTTGTATAGGGGAAGCAGGTGGCATTTGGGAAGAGCTGCTGGGATGCACTAAAGGGTGAAGATCAGAAGGTAAATTAGAAAAGGAGAATCAGAAAGAGAGATGATTGACCTGATGGGGAGTGCCCGAAAGAAAACTGGGAAGAAGCAAGAGCAGAGAGCAGTAAGTGAGCACACTGTCCCCTATTAGAAAGGACTTAGGGAAATAATTTGTGCTAATAATCTGAGTAATGTCCAAGGCAAGTTATCTCATTTAGTTTTAGGGGATTATGACTGGAAACTGGGTTGCAGGAATACAATAGAATTTCTGTATGGAGCAGAATTAGGAAATGATGCTATATGTTGAGGAGGACTAAGAGATTTTAACATAAAACCCTGTTGAGTCAACCTGGATTCAATGGCTGAGTTACCTACGTGTATATGTAGTTTGTAACAAATGTTTTTCCACATTGAAGTCAGTTTATTATTTTCTGGAAACAGCAGACTCAGGTTATGACGCGTTTGTAGAGGAAGACAGTGTAAGAGACAGTTGGTGAGAGTTTTGGTGCTAAAAAGATGACCTGAAAAGGACCCTTCCCTCTCTTAGACTAAGCCCTAAGCCATGAATGAAAACAATGGGACTCGTCGGCCACAAGAATTCGGGGACAGTCGGAGAGGTCTGGAGACCGCGTGTCCACCCATCAGCTAGCCAGTCAGTCCCCACCTCAACACCCTCTGATCTGGCCACAAATACACGAATCACCGTCATTGCAATGTTATGACTGAATAAAGTTCCATACAACTGCCAGGGATTTAAATGTCTTCCTGGGAACCCTCATCACTCCAAACCACCTACATTCCTAGAGTGTGCTCTGTCTTGCCGGCTTATTTTGCGTTGTCTAGCTCGGCCTACGTGCAGAGATCCTCAGAGACAATACTTAGATTCATGACTGGAATGCTTCAGCATACCATCCAACTAACTCCCACTCTCATTTTTGCTGGAGGAGGAGATTCACAAACGCCCAAGAAGCCCTCTGGCCGCCAATGAGCAATTTCTCGAGTCTTTAATTATGGACCAATGAAAACAATGCCTTCAGTGAACGGCTGTCTCCCTTTCACCTCTGACCCGTGGTCAGACATGCAGCCGTGAGTGTTGCCAGATGGAAATTGTTAGTGAACATCCACATGGAACAGCACTTTTATTTATGACCCAAGGGCATCACTCATCAGTAACCCTGTGGGTTGGACTTTTGTTTAGTACGTAAGAGATCTCAATGTTTTGCGTGAAGTCCTATGTGTTTGGATGTGGCTTGGTCTGTGGAAGAGAGAAAAATGTGTTCCCCCTAAGTTCTTTTAAGCACCCAGGCCGAAAGGAGGATGGGGAAGCCAGTCCAAGTTATTAGGGCCTAGTGGTCTGGGAGGGAACCCAACTCCCAAAGAAACGTTTTCACCTCAGTCCAAAGCCTTCCTCAGCCAAGTTGTTAGACACCATCCTCTCCACATATTCCAACATCCCAGAGATTATAAAGACAAGCTCTTTTATCTCACAAGCCACTGAGACCAAATTTCATTGTCTGCCTTTCCCCAGTCTGAATATTTTGTAGCTCTAGATCAAGCTTTTGTTGGAGTCTCTTCAATATATTCCCAAACAAAACAGCCAAAGTGCTGATGGCATGCTGAAGCATGTTCAAGCATGTTTAGGGGGCAGGGATGTTAGAGAATTGGCTTCTCACCTTCAAGGTGTCCCAGGTTGAAAATGCACTTGTGAAAACTGTAGAGAAACTCTTAGGATCCCGGATGTGCAGCACTGTCTACAACCTGCTGATTTATTTTTTTTTCCACGTTGGTTATTTATTTTAAATATAGTAGCATATACATATCAATCGCAAGCTCCCTCACTGCTTTAGAAAGTTTCCCGTCCACCCCCTGTGTTTTGTTCCATCTTGAGGCTGTATGATTTTTAGCTGCTCTGTTCAGTAAGTGTTTGGGAAGATGGATGAGAATTGATGAAACACAGATGGTTTAGAGAGACAGAGATTAAGAACCCTGCTGGGTTGGGTATATTTGACTAGTGATTACCACAGTATTTCAGCAGTTTAGAAGATAAAGATAAATCCACCCGTAAAATCTATTGTTGAATTTTAGCTACTTTATTTTTTAGCCTCTCATATAATTTCACAAAATTTACTTCACTTTCCAGTATCCCCATGTAGTATTTTAGAGAAAGGAGAAGAATCATTAGTTCCTAAGCGGAAAACTGAGGTAATGAGAAAGACAGACCAGAGCCGTACAGCTAAAAATCACTGGTTGTGTCCAGAGGCCCATGTTTCCCTCAGTAGAAGGTGCTTCCTCTGGGAAAGGTTCCATTACATCATCAATGTATTTTTCCAGATACCAGGCTCCTTTGGGATGTAGAAACTCTGTCTGGGGAGGCATTTATCATCCCTCAGCAAGTATTTAGATCTCTCTTTGCTCATCACTTTTTCTCCTATTTTCCCAGTGTGTGTGTATATGTGTAGGTACACTTTTCCTCAGCAATGACCAATCAGTGAGAATTTGTAAATTTAGCCTGACAATTATTTGTTACTATTTTTGTTTTTTTTTGTTTTTCTGGGGTTTTTTTGCGGTACGCGGGCCTCTCACTGTTGTGGCCTCTCCCGTTGCGGAGCACAGGCTCCGGACGCGCAGGCTCAGCGGCCATGGCTCACGGGCCCAGCCGCTCCGCGGCATGTGGGATCTTCCCGGACCGGGGCACGAACCCGTGTCCCCTGCATCGGCAGGCGGACTCTCAACCACTGCGCCACCAGGGAAGCCCCTGTTATTATTTTTAATGCAAATATTAAGCGGTTGCCCTCTGAGACTCTGTGATTTTCATGCTATATTTTCTTTCCAGAAATAACAATTCTTTTGGCTCAGGCACACCACACACACACACACACACACACCAGGTTATAAGACCAAAGGAACACACTTAGGAAAATGTTGTACAGTGTACAAGATACTTTAGCTTATGCTATTATAGGAATACTATGAGAGGGCTCATGTTAGTGTACCCGTTTCACAAATGGAAAAATTTATTCAAAGATATGAAGTGATTTGCCAATATTACATAGTTCTTGTATCATAAAGATGGAATTGGAAACCAAGAGTGAAAATCTGACATCTCAACCCAGGAACTTGCCAGTTTATGCTGTAAGCCTCCTTCTGGAAGATGAACAAAGGGAGGCAATGATAAAAATCCTAGTCCCCATGGGCTAGTCGAGGATCTGATCATCTACAGAGAGGAGAACAAAACAATAATTGGTACAAATTCAGTAAGCCGGAGCAAAGGCTAGTGAGGGGGCTTTGGTGGGGGTGAGCAAAGAAATGGAGCCCAACAGCCTCAGGGCACCAAGAACCTTCCCCCAAGGCCCCTCACACACCTGTGTACAGTGGTCCCTTTTTTTTTTTTTTTTTTTTTTTTGCGGTACGTGGACGTCTCACTGTTGTGGCCTCTCCCGTTGCGGAGCCCAGGCTCCGGACGCGCAGGCTCAGCGGCCATGGCTCACGGGTGCAGCCGCTCCGCAGCATCTGGGATCTTCCCGGACCGGGGCACGAACCCGTGTCCCCAGCATCTGCAGGCGGACTCTCAACCACTGGGCCACCAGGGAAGCCCAGTGGTCCCTTTTTTGATGGCAATTCTGGTAGAGCTCAAACCACTCAAACCAGTATCTGGGCAATCCAGGGCCTTGAGAAAGAAGATGCTGTGTCTAGCTAAATGTATTAGTTTCCTAGGGCTGCTGTAGCGAAGGGTTACAGACTGGGTGGCTTAAACAACAGAAATTTGTCTCACAGTTGTGGAGGCTAAAATTTCAAGATCAAGGTTCGGGCAGGTTGGTTCCTTCTGAGGGCTGTGAGGGAGAATCCTTTCCATGCCTCTCTCCTTGGTTTCCAGTGGTTTGCTTGTACTCTTTGGTGCTCCTTAGTTTATAGTGCATCGCCCTGATCTCCGTCTTCATCTTCACACTTCCTCGGTGCAAGTCTGTCTCTTTGTCCAAATGCCCCCTTTTATAATGACACCAGTCACATTGGATTAGGGTTCACCCTAACACTCTCATTTTAACTTGATCATCTGTAAAAAGCCTGTTCCCGAATAATAACCCATTTCCACAGGTCCTGGAAATTAGGCCTTCAACGTCTTTGCGGGGGATGTAATTCAATTCATAACAGAAAGAAAATGTTTCTTCTTGGAAAGCTTCTCCTAATCCAAAAAGTCATCCTTAAATTTGGTTTCACCTGCCTCAAACATAACGATTATCTTAATGAATATCTTACATAATGAAAACATATTTTTTATAAAGAAAATTTTTTTTCTGTTAGGTCATTTTTCACTTTGTACATTTTAACAAATGACCCTTTGAATTTGGTATAGAATACCCTCACCACCCACCCCCCGCCAAGAAAGAAAAATGCTCTACTAAAATAGAAGGCTACCATCATTACGAGAATTTATTCTCTCTTACTTGAACTATGAACTTCCATCTATTCATATTACCAAGAACAAGAAATATACTTAAAATGGTTCAAAATCTATGATATTATTATAATTGTTATTGTTATCATTTAAAAAGAGATTCTGGTCAGAAGAAAGTCTTTTCCTACGTGATATTGGAAAGTTCTACAAGTTGTATCTTCAAAAGGATTTAATTTTATATTTTTAATATATTTTTAAAAAATAAATTATCTTTATACTTTTTAAGGTAAAAGAATTTTTTTTAAAGGGGAAAGAGGAAAAGAAAATGTGAAGACGGAGCAAAAGGGGAAAAGTAAACCCATGAAAGCCTGTAGCATATAAATGACAAAGGCTACAGGTTTCTGTGACTGTGGGTTCACCCCAAAGCTAGTGGATTTTTAAGCTCTGCCAGCTGTCTGTTCTCTGGGCTGATAAGTGACAAGATTAGCCGTGTCCTAGCCAGACACTGGGAGTGACATTCTTCTTATAAAGTTTGAGCCAGGGACCCAGCCAAGTCTAAACTCCCTTTTTTCATTTGTGTTAGCATTTTTCTTGGTTCAAACTCACAGGTAAAAATTCCCTCAAGAGAATATCCAAGGTCGCTTTCTTCATCCAAGGGCTTACCTCTACCCAAGATCTTACCTGTTTGCCTTGCATGTCCACATGCTTCAGGGAAAGACAGGATATCATAAATGAAACACCTCCCAGACCCCCTCCCTCACGATCTCTTCAGATGCCCCACAGTTCTGCCCCATGAAGGAGGGCTGGGGTGTATAAGGAAAGTAGTTTGGGTTTTCTCCACAGAGAGATGAGAACTCTAAGATGAGGCCAAAAACCCTTCCTCTATCCAGTCCCACTCATGCAAATCAGACACTTCTGATTCCCAGCATATTTTTCCTGGGTTTAAACATAGAAGCAAACAATGCAGTAAACAGGTAAGAAGCTGCTTTTTTGCTGCAAGGATTGAATTGGTAAAGGTCTGAGAAGAGTCCTTGGTGAAGGAGACCAGGAAATTCAATGTTCTTGACGGCGTTATTCAAAGTACGGTCTGAGAACTACTTTTAGCATAATCTCCTGCAAAACTTGTTAATAAAAATTAACAAGGTTTCCCAGGCTCTGCTCCAAACCAAAATAATCAAAAAATCTTGGAGTGGGAACTCAGGAATCTTATTTTTATCAAGTTTCCCAGGTGCCTTCAACGCACATTAAAGTATGAGAACCACTTCATGACCCAAATGCGCGTGAGGACAGCCAAGGGTTGTGTGCATGTGGATTCCAATATGTACTTGAGGGTCCCTTATAGACCAATAAAATCAGTCTTTCAAGAAAGTTGCATTGTAGACAGGATTTTCCTTGACTCCTGAGATCTCTGCAAAGTGTGTTTCTGTACCTTTGTGTTTTCTGCCGCACTTCTAATATCATCTGTGCCCGTGAATTACCATGATCAATTTACAGGAATTTCTGTGCCCGTGAATTACCACGATCAATT
>NW_021703767.1:58218623-58221035 GCF_005190385.1 Monodon monoceros
TCTGTGCCCGTGAACTACCACGATCAATTTACAGGAATTTCTGTGCCTGTGAATTACCACGATCAATTTACAGGAATTTCTGTGCCCGTGAATTACCATGATCAATTTACAGGAATTTCTCTTGCAGACAGGGACAGTGGCTTATTATCTTTATGTCTTTATATATCCCTTGCTTGGCAGAGTGCCTGCTTAATAAACCTCTGTTGATTAAATATATAAACCTAGCTGCTTTATCCATCAGGAAACTAGCAAGCAAAGAGTTTATGCTTGTTCTCAATAAGCTACTGAGTTGTTTTTTTTACAGTATAGGTTTAATATCAGGCCAGGTCTGGTTGGACCTTTAGCTTTATTCCTAATATCCCATAACAGAATTTTATCACAAATGCTGCCACCAACATCTATTGAGTTGGAAACTTATCTACGTGCCCTCTTTTCTTCTCACTCCTCATTAGAAAAGCTGTGCTGATATTGGGTAGCTCAAAGGAGCCAAACTGGGCTAATTAGAGAAAAAGGTCCCCAAAGTGTTTATGTATACAGTCATCCCTAGGTATCCTCTGAGGGAGTGGTTCCAGCTCCCCCTCAGATAACCAAAATCCGTGGATGCTCAAGTTCCTTTTATAAGATGGTGTAGTATTTGCACATAACCCACACACACCCTCCCGTATACTTTAAACCATCTCTAGATTACTTATAGTACCTAACACAATGTAAAAGCTATATAAATAGTTGCTGGTGTGCGGCAAGTTCAAGTTTGCTTTTTGGAACTTTCTGGAATTTTTTTCAAATATTTTTGACCCAGAGTTGTGTGAGTCCACGATGGAGAACCCACAGATATGGAGGGCCAACTGTATTCAGTATAAAAGTGACCCCTCCATTTAGCCAAGGTCTAGGAACACCAGTTCCACAGCACCCGGCACCATGATGGTGCAGTCCTGTGCATGCTGCTGCTCCAAGCGCACAGGGACTACAGATCCAGCAGAGAAGAGAAAGCCAGTGCCTGGGAGAGTGACCCCATTGTTGATTCTGCTCCCTCCCTGCTGAGTGCTCCTGAAGGTCTCAGGTAGGGTCTGGGAGAGGCTGAGGCATCTGGGTGATGTGCTGCAAGAATGCATTTCACACTAGGTGTTTCGCCAAACGTGCTGTTAGGCTGTAGAGTTACCCTCAGACTAGTGACCCTTCAGGGATGGTTTAGTGGCTTAGGAAATTAATAAAGTCAGAAAGCAACAAATACATTTGATCATAACTTCTGAGACTAATCAACACCCTAGCTCCAGGAAACTGATGGAGATCGGACAGGAAAATGCTGGGGATGAAAGCGCTGAGTGGCTTGGCACATCTGGTTTGAGATGGGCTGACTGAAGAAGTGCCAGGACTAGAAATGTGAGAAGAAATATGGGGTCCTGGGAAAGGGCACTGCCGCCAGGGCTTGGGGTGGTTTTCATGTTTTTTTTTTTCCTGTTTTCATCCCCCCAAAATAAAAAGCTGAAGTAAAGCTGACTTGAAATAAATTTAGTCATGTGTATATCCTAACTCTGGCACATTCTTTATCATGTTAACTTCTTTTTATTTCAAAGAACATTCAATTTACTAGGCCAAACTTCATAATGTTTTTAATTTAAACAGAGGGTTTTGCCAAACCTAGCCCTAAGAGAAATATTTTCATTATCCAGCTCTTTTATCAACTCCACAGCTCGGGTGTGGTTTCATTCCCCTGCTGGCCTTCCCTCTGTGCTGCTAGGAAACCAAACACGATGGCCATGAAATGGGAAAATACTCTCGATGGATTGGCTTCCACCTGCATGTGATGTGAGAGACACACCATAAGGAACGAGTTGCCGAAACAGGGGGACCAAATTAAAATTTATACTTAATAGTGTTATTGATCTCGGAGAGAGAGCAGTGAGCGGTCCTGAAGAGAGATTTTAGTTCCCTGCCCAGGAATTGGACCTGGGTAGCCTGGATGAAAACCAGGAATCCTAACCACTAGACCCCCAGGGGCTAGAGGCTAGAAGCAAAGTGGCCCTGGCTCTTTCCCCCGTTTGAAAGCACAAATGTTTCAAGGAGGCAAAAACTGTAAAAACAGGTACAAAGTTTATTATTAAAGGCACAACACAACATATGGGAAAGCACACAGAGAAGCAGTTTGCTTACTTAAGGCAAAATCAAGCCCGTGTGCGCCACAACTACTGAACCTGAGCTCTGGAGCCCACGAGTCACAGCTACTGAAGCCCGCGTGCCTAGAGCCCATGCTCCACAACAAGAGAAGCCACCGCAATGAGAAGCCCGCGCACCGCAACGAAGAGTAGCCCCCGCTCGCCCCAACTAGAGAAAGCCGCGCACAGCAACAAAGACCCAACGCAGCCATAAAGAAAGAAAGAAAGAAAGAAAGAAAGAAAGAAAGAAAGAAAGAAA
>NW_021703767.1:58221045-58248620 GCF_005190385.1 Monodon monoceros
AAAGAAAGAAAGAAAGAAAGAAAGAAAGAAAGAAAGAAAGAAAGAAAGAAAGAAAGACAAAAGCAAGGCAGAAATACACACCCAGAGAAGAGCGCGGGTGTCCTGAATGAGGAGTGCAGTAAAGAGGTGATTTAAATCACTCATATAGGGCAGTCCTTCTGGGTCTTTATCTACATTTGGCCAATTATCTTGTTTCTTTTTTTACACCTGACTGGTCCTAGGCCCCTTCCCAAGATGCGTGCGCAACTTTTTTGCTAGGATGGATCCCACCCCCGAGACCCGTGGGTGCATGTCCACACTTCTTATGCATGGCACCTCCCTCTATTTTTGACCCTCAAGGAGACTTTCTGCACATGTGCAGACAAGGAAGTTTTGCTTGACGTCTTTACTTCAGCAGAGCTCAGCTTCTGCCACTGGCTTTGTCCTTGGAGTGTCTGGGTGAGAACAAAGGCTTCAATTTTACTCCACTTGACAAACACCAGCTGTCCAGCCCAGGGGCCCACCTATGTCCTACCTCATTATGTGTGATATAAAGAAAATATGAGGGCTTTATCATAAGAACTCCTAATAATGATGATTATTATAGCTATCAGTTATTGAGCACTGACTCTATTGCAGGGCGCTACTCTGGTGACTTTATAGCTATATGACCCTCCCAACAGCCTTATCAGTGGACACCATCATCATCATTTATAAATGAAAACAAAGAGCAGACAGATCAAAGGGAGATGGCTTGACCTATCATTTGCCAGATGCATTATTGGTTCACACACTTAAAAAACAAACATTAAGAATGCTGGTCTAATATATTTAGTCAAGACAGTTTCCCCCCATAGATTAAAAAGGTGAGTAACCATGGAAGAAAATCATAGAAGGGCATGTAGATGATAATTTGGGAAGGCTAGTGAGTCATGAAGTAAGAGTGGGAAAATGGAGAGCATGGATGCTGAAGGTGTGACCGGAATTTGATACAGCTCAAAGCACTCTGATAGCAGAAAATGTGTTAGAAAAGGAGTTTGGAAACCCTTACGTGATAACTAATCCAGATTTTTGGCAGCCTCACCCAGATTGTCTTCTAATGTGCAGTTTTTTAATGTTATCCAATTCATGTGCATGGAATCTGGTTTATTTGGAAGGTTAAATAAAAAGGAGAGTAGAGCAATCAAGAAAGGTAATTATAGAATTGGATGTAATGAAACTTTCGCTTGAAATTTAACCCAGAGAATAATTATTTTAGATATGTTTTTCTCTACTGTATAAATTAACACAATTGGTAGATTTTTCTACAGTTGCGTTTACATTTATACTTTGTTGCTAAATTAATGAGAACCTAGAATTTGCATTGAGTTTATGGAAATGAGTACTCATTTCTCAATTAAAGTATTTAAGTATGCTTCATTGCTTTGCTGTAAAATTAGCCCTGGAAGAGCCACTAATGCAAGCTTTGGGACAAATTTAGCTCTTTTTCAGAGATACTGAGCTCCTCCACAGCAATGCCGAAGGCAGGAGATCCTTAAGCATAGTGTACAGCACAGAGCAAGCCCCTGGGCTGACGTTTATGAATAACTGGAATGAGAAATCCTGATAACTGCTATTTGAGAAGGTGCTCTTGAAGAATAGGCCTTCTTTAACTGTGGACTGGGGAATTACCTATATACTTGGAGTATGCTGGATCTGTGCAAGAATCCCCTTTATTATGTAAACATTCCTGAGTCCTCCTATTCTAAGTCTCTCTTTGTCATTTAAGAGGGACTTAGGGAGAGGAAAGGAAGCAGGAGAAGGAAGATAGAAAAGCAATTCGTATGGTGCAAAGGACAACATTTCCGTGTATGGAAAGTCCCTTTCTACTCTTGTAACGTATTTCCAAAGTATTTATGATTTATGGGCTCTGATATCTATTTTATAAACCAAGTATTAATTTACTATCTGAGTGCACATTCCTACAATTACGCCTCACTCTCCAAGTTGATCCAGTGGGGATCTCCCACAGCATCCCCAAAACTCCGGCTTCCTGAGCGTAAATCTTTCTTTGCCAAAATACTAAATCAACTGCACCCTATCTTAGAAAACTGAAAAATGTGAAGGAAGGACTCTGTAATGATTCATACGCCTGGATGTAGAGCTCAAAGAATCTAGGCCAGCATAAGAGTACAAAGTAGGCACAGTTAACCCTCAAAATTGCATATAACCTTCACCTTCCCATAGTCCTGGGGAAGTTTAACAATATGCATTTCCTTTGGATTTGGCAGTTGGCCCTGGAGCCAGTGGTAATTATTATCCTTGCTCCTTTCCAGTCTTTCTCGGGAAGAGAAGATAGAAATATATTCTGTCCAAAGATGCTTTTAGGCTGAAGACAATTTAAGTACAGGAATACCTCCGAGATATTTCGGGTTTGATTCCAGACCAATGCCATAAAGTGAACATCTCAATAAAGTGAGTCACACGAATTTTTTGGTTTCCCAATGCATACAAAAGTTATGTTTACACTCTACTGTAGTCTACTAAGTGTGCAATAGTGAAACTGTGCAACCCAGATTGGGACTTGAACCCGCAGTTTTTTAACTGAGATTACACACCTGGTCTCAGGACTTAGTGAAGCTCAGGTTCTTGGTGTTTCGTCACAAAAAGAATTCAGTGAGAGACAAAGTGATGGGCAAGAAGTGCATTTATTTAGAGAGAAACACACTCCACAGACAGAGTGTGGGCCATCTCAGAAGGCAAGATGCCCCCAAACATGGGGTGGTTAGTTTTTATGGGCTGGATAATTTCATAGGCTGATGAGTGGGAGGATTATCCCATTTATTTCAGGGAAGGGGCAGAGGTTTCCAGGAATTGGGCCACAGCCCACCTTTTGGCCTTTTATGGTTAGGCTCAGAGCTGTCATGGCATTGGTGGATGTGTTATTTAGCATATGCTAATGTATTATAATTAGCATATGATGAGGCTCAAGGTCCCCTGGAAGTCGAATATTCTGCCATCTTGGACCTAGTTGGTTCTAACCAGTTTTCGTCATGTCCTATGGCTTTCTCATTCTTTTAAAGGTTGTTCCCTGCCCCCTTCCCTCCTGTTTCAATAGTGTCTCAAAAAACGTACATACCTTAATTTAAAAACGCCTTATTGCTAAAAAATGCTAACCAGGGCATCCCTGGTGGCGCAGTGGTTGAGAGTCCGCCTGCCGATGCAGGGGACGCGGGTTCCTGTCCCGGTCCGGGAAGATCCTACATGCCGTGGAGCGGCTGGGCCAGTGAGCCATGGCCGCTGAGGCTGCAGGTCCGGAGCCTGTGCTCCGCAACGGGAGGGGCCACAACAGTGAGAGGCCCGCGTACCGCAAAAAAGAAAAAAAAAAATGCTAACCATCATCTGAACCTTCAGTGAATCATAATCTTTTTGCTGGTGGAGGGTTTGAAATTCTTTGAGAATTACCAAAACATGACATAGAGACATGCAGTGAGCAAATACTGTTGGAAAAAATGCCGTATATAGACTTGCTCCATGCAGGGTTGTCATGAACCTTCAATTTGTAAAAAAAAAAAACAAAACTACAGTATCTGCGAAGCACAATAAAACGAGATATGCCTGTATACTGCTAAGGAAATAGAAGATAGACTCTTAGCCTTAAAGAGCTTATGGTCAAGCTAAGAAAATTCGGAAAGAGTGTACAGTTTAGGAGCCAAAAGAAGAAAAGCCACGAAGCAGCATAAAAAAGAGAAGACAGAAAGGTAAGCCAAGAAGCAGTCACATGCGATGATACAGGAAGCTCAGACAGAAGGGCTTTATGAGAAGCAGCAGTATTTGCCACAGGAAGTCCTGAGAAAACGAGTCCTCTATGAAGACAGTGGTTCTTGCTAGTGGAAGAGATCTCTGCTAGTGAAAGAGATCTCCACTGTACAATACTAATAGGGAATTAATGATTAAAATTGAACCATTATGATTTCCTAAATAAGGATTTATGCTTATTTCTTTTCTTTCTTTCTTTTTACCTTATAAAACAATCCAAAACATGAGGATATAATTTGAGTATTTCTTTCCTCTTGTTTTCTAACAAAGGGACATTTAGTACAGCATCATAAATCAGACCAGTCCTCTCTCAAATGCGAATATTTAGAAGAACAAAGAGGTCAGAGGCACTTCGGTTCCAGATTACTAAAACAGTTCTTTCGTTCTCTGTTCATCTTTGTGTGATTTCCTTCAATTATGTGCCACATTTCTTTTCTCTTCAAAAGGATGCTGGCTTGTGGTACCCGCCCCTCACCCCACCGTACGCATCATATTCACAACGTGTTGTTTGGTGCCATCTGTTTAACACAATAGAACAGAAATAGGAGTCCTATCACATCATCTGATCCCCCTCCAAAGAAATATATGGCACCATTCGACTGGGCAAAAGTCACGGGTGCTAAATCCTTCAACTAGTTTCAGATGTGAAACATGTGTTTTTACCCAAGTGTAAATGTTACACGTTCTTCTACATCATTGCTCTCCCTTTCTCCTGGTAAATAGACTGGCTTTTGGCAAATCCAGACAACTTGACAAGCCTTAGAAAGTATATTTATAAGCATAAGAGTCAGCACAATCTTGTGGAGAGCTCTGGGTTTGCCTTCCATCACACAACCAACCCACTTCCTTGAAGGAGTCATATAACCTCTCATTTTGAAAATAGGTATACTGTTATGGATTGAATGATGTCCCCCCCAAAAATTCGTATGTTGAAATCCTAACTCACAATGTCTCCTAGTGTGACTTATTTAGAGATAGGATCTTAACAAATGCAGTCAAGTTAAAATGAGATTATTAGGGTGGGCCCAAGTGGATGTGACTGATGTCCTTATAGAATGGGGAAATTTAGACACAGACCCACATACAAAAAAAAACACCATGTGAACATAAATATGGCTGTGTAAAAGCCAAGGAAAGAAGGATGGGATAAATCCTTCCCTCACAGCCCCTTAAGAAGGAACCAACTTTGCCAACTCCTTAATTTCAGACTTCTACCTCCACAGCAGTGAGCCAATAAATTTCTGTTGTTCAAACCACAGTTTGTGGCCCTTTGCCATGAGAGCTCTAGCCAACTAATACCGATAGTATTATAGATCCACCTCACTGGGCTGTATTAAGGATTCTAGAAAATATGTCAAATGTCCAATCCAGCTTCAGGACTCTGAAGTTGCCCTTCCTAGAACACTGTATTTGACCAGTTTCAGTGAAATTAGGAGACAATTCATGGTCTCAGCGCTCATTATGGTGTCTGTGGCCTTAGAGTACCTTGTACAGAGCATCTCTACTTACTACCCAGGGCTCAAGGCAGGCCAATTTGGTCCTAAGAAACCCAAAGATCCATTCTGAACCCCTAAAGAAAACATAACAATTTTGTAGACAATACCTGGGCAAAAACTGGAACTGAGGAATCTATGGAGATCATGCTTTCTCTTCGGTTCTTTTCTGCCATCAGATCCATTCTCCTTTCCCTATAATTTTCTTTTGCTCACACAGAGTTCCTCAGTGACTCACTTTATCTTCCATGGTGTCCATTAGGTCACTCATGCAGTCTCTCTTTGGCTACTGTTCCAATAGTGGTTCTCATATTTCAGTGGCATCAGAATCACTTGATTGGGTCTATAAAATTCAGATTACCAAGCCTTATTCCCAGAGTTTCTGATTCAGTAGGTCTGGGGAAGCCCTAACAAGTTTCTAGGTGATACTCATGCTATTGGTCTAGTGACCACACTTTGAGAAACACTGTTATATAATATGACATTTCTGCTTCAGTTTTCACTGATTACTTATCTACAAGCTTTCAGGTTCCCAAAGTCTATAATCTTAAAAAAGATCTGACTCAGATCCTCCTTTGCTTATATATTGAAATACCCCTTCTGTAGATTTTATATGTGGAGCCAGGAGTCAAGGACTCTGACATGTCTAGTGTAAAATGTGGGCTAAAAGTTTATTTATAAGTCAGATATTTGTCACAGTCAGTTCTCAAATGTTGGCATCATACTATACATTACTAGAAACTATAACATCTCAGAATCATGTTGAAGAGTGTCATGCTAAAGGAGAAACATATTTTTAGTTCTAACTTGGGTTGCCTCTCATCTCATAGAGATTCTTTAGGTAAAATCACGACTCGTAGCTTTGATAGCAAGGGAATGGGCCTGATTGAAGCAATGTCAACAGAAGTAGAGACAAAAATCTATAAGGGATGTTGATAAATGTTTTTAAATGTGGGTATATTAATTGAGTGTTAATCAAGGATTATCTGTGTCCTCACAAATAGATTGTCTGTCTGTTTCCCTACACATACTGAATCTTGGTTTCCGCCCTGGGTCAGGCATAGAGCTATAACACATAATAGATACTTGTAAGAATTTGATCAATGAATGAGTGGTTATCATCCTTTACATTTGTGTATTTACTTAGAATCTTTCCACTGGTATTATCTCTGTCATCGTCATAATGTATGGAATTTGCTCTGAAGTCATTTTTCAGCTTTTATGATTCAAGTTGACATTCCTGTGGCACAGTGACAGTGATATCACAAGTAAATAAAAGTCTAATTCTTAAAAAATTTCAAAATAACTTATTTCTGAAGAATTATAAAGGAAATCTACTGATCATGGTGATCACTTCTTTTAAATCTCCTTGTCTCTCTCCACCCGTTTTCCTCAGACCCAAGCCTCTTTTGACACTCCCAGGAAAACTTCTTTCCAGCAGCTCCAGCCCACATGGAGCCCCATCATTTTCTATCCTTCCCCTTTTCTTCCAAATTTTGTAACAAATTCCTTATCAAGGGCCCTCCTAAGACAGGGTTGCCAGAAGAGTTTGGAATACTCATGGTTTGCCCCAGTACTGAACTTAATTTGGGGGGTCTATCAGGCCTCCCCAATGACAACAGCCCCTTCCCAAGAGCCCATTCTTCTAGGAGCCTTTGCTTCTACTTTTGAAGTATTTTTGTCAAGTCACAACTGAATCTCTCCTTTGTGGATAGTCACAAAAAGATCAGCCTCATGTGGATGGTAGAAATGATCAGTAATCTTCCAAATATGTTTCAATTTAAAAGCAAGAATTTTCTTCAGCTTCTGTTATGCAGAGGCATTCCTTTCTCCCTATACTCTCAACTCTCAAATTCGTAAGCACAGAAGTTTTGAGGGTTGTTTTTTTTTTTAATTTAGAAAAGAATCAAGAGAACTTTGCAAGCTTTTCTTAAGTAGTTCAAATACTCCCTTTAGTGCAGTGGAAATACAGTCCTCTGTATTTGAAGTCTGAGGTGGCAGCTGTAGACCGAGACAGTATCTCCTCTAGCACCAAACTACTCCGGTCGAAGAGCTATGGTGCAACCTGCCTATTTTGAATTTATTAAACAAGGGAAGAATGACTTAGTTCTATCTCCCACAGGCAAAAACTCTGTTTACTCATTTAGTATTTCAGGAATGGGACAAGATCCAAGGACCAGGACCAAGATATGGTGAGAGGATTTGAAGGAGAGAGAAATTATAAAGATAAAACTCACTATTAGCAACCAAGTGACAATAATAATAGAATTTGGAGATAGGCAGTGACTGCCTTTGCACTTGATAACAAATGTCCAGATTTCTACTTAGGTAAATATGGAACCTCTCATTCTAAGTTAAATGGCCAGTCTTGGAAAGGAAGCCAAGTTCCCGGCAACTGTGTCAAACATTGAGCTAGTCCATAGCTCTTGTTCCCCCGTGGGAAAAAGGAGAGATGCTCTGTGTCTGCATGAGCCCCCAGAAATGGTGACCACTCTTTGAGCTCAAGAGCTCAAGTTCAAGCTTTTATAGTCAATTGATTTTGTTAAGTTTTTGTTCTTATTATTCTTAAATCTAGAGTGCTCTCCACCCTCCTTTTCACCAAAGCAAATTCTTGCTTATCTTTTTGGCTTTAGTTTAAACATCATTTATGCCAGACAGCCCTGCCCTGACGCTCCCTACTCTCCTTTAAACTAGGTGACCTCCTATTGGAGCCTCTGTAGCACCAAGTATTGATCCTGGCAGATTATTATGACACATCTGTTCCTGCTCAGGGATTGTCTGTCTTTCTGATCAATGATAAATTCCATGAAGGCAATGACTCTCTACTTTCTGCACAATTTTATTTTATTTTATTTTTTATTGGAGTATATTTGCTTTACACCATGATTCTGCTGTACAGCAAAGTGAATCAGTATATATATCTCCACTCTTTTTAGATTTCCTTCCCATTTAGGTCACCACAGATCATTGAGTAGAGTTCCCTGTGCTATGCAATAGGTTCTCATTAGTTATCTATTTTATACATAGTAATGTATATATGTCAGTCCCAATCTCCCAATTTGTCCCACCCCTTCCTTCTTCCCTTGGTAACCATAAGTTTGTTCTCTACATCTGTGACTCTATTTCTGTTTTGCAGATAAGCTCATTTGTACCATTTTTCTAGATTCCACATATAAGTGATATTATAAAATATTTGTTTATCTCTTTCTGACCTACTTCATCCTGTATGACAATCACTAAGTCCATCCACATCTCTGCAAATAGCACTGTTTTGTTCCTTTTTATTGGCTTAGATATGGTACATATGTACAATGGAATATTACTCTGCACCATTTTAAACAAGTGCTTAGCATATTTAAGACGATATCTAGAAATTTGTTCTTGTTCTCAGCCTATTCAGAGAGAAGGGAAATTTTGAAATATTTCTATAGACAGTGTTCTTTTTTAAGGCTATCTATTTATCTATATATAATTGCATGTTATTACATAGTTTGAATTAATCTTTACGAACTAACCTTGTGTTACATATACTTTTGTCTTACTTCCAGTTTTGTTTTTCATTTTTCTTCTTAGTTCCTATCTGCTTTCCCCTCTTCTGTCCCCAGTGGCTATTCCAGGATAGCACTTTCTAAAATTCCAATGCACTCTGGCCTTCAGAATTTGAGAATTCTTACTTTACATGTTTATTTCTAGAAAACTGTGTTTGCGGGAGTTCTGAGGTCTGTGGCTTCAGCATCAAGGTCATGGGAAAATCCTTACTGTTCAAGAGGAGATTCCTGGAGGCCTCCAGTGAATATGTGCAAATCCTCTACTGAGTAATAGTAGAAGAGCTAACTCTTGATCACCGTTGCTTAGAATACTTCTCCCTGAAATGGAACAACTCAACAGGCAGTTACATCCAAAATGTCCACTTTGTTTTGGAAATTTACTTCTACTTTTCTTAGTAGTGACACATTCTTTAAAAGGAAAGAATAGAAGGAGCATTGCTAGGAAGGAACTGAGGCAGGAGCAAGATTAGGAGAGAACACAAAACATCTCCTTTAAGTGTGTTCAAGTCTTCGGGTACAGATTATTCTGAACAAACTTGCAGACCAATCAGGGGACTCCCAGGGAGAGAAAATGTTTGAGAGAAACATGTATAACTATGAATGTACCTGCATTCCAGAGACAGAAAAGTGTCCTTCTGATTTAGAGATTAATAAACTTGCTGTTGATCTTTAGCAAGATTCTAGAATTGAACATTAAATCACCAATTTGTGGGCATTCGGGTCAGAATATCTTGGCTTGGTCCCAAAGGAGTTGGTTAAAATTAAGTTTTGCCAGACTGAAAACACTACATCAGGTGAATACCAAAGAGGAATTCAATTTTTATTTCAGTAAAGCTTTTGATAAAAGTTTGTTATCATATCATTAAGGACCAGAAGGTAAACTGAGGCCTATATGAAAACACAGTGTGGTAGATTCAGAGTTGATTGAACAAATCTATTAAAGGGAATTATTTAGTGGATCCAAGTCCTTTGGAAAGAATAGTCTCTCTGGCATGTCATAGGGCTCACCCTGCCTGGTATCATGTTGATGATTTAGTTGACATTTTTTAAAACTGCCAAAAGCACCAAGCTGGGAGAGAAAATATGTTGATTAATAAGATCAAGATTGAGAAATGTTTTAACTGGCAATAAATTTAATTGTCAACATTCCACAAACTTATGATTAAGGACACATGTCTGAACAGGAATTTTTATTAATCAAGTATTCTATAGGTTGATTTAGAAAAATCAGAAAATACAAACAGGCAAATGGAAGAAAAAACTGTCAGTGTGGTAGTCATCAGAAAATCTGCAAAAACTGCAGCTCTTTCCAAGCTCATTGGTAAGATTACACTTCTTTACTCCCTTTGAAGGGAGACATGGCCTTGTGATTTTCTTTCAGTAAAATAGCAGAAGAGTCATGCAGTGTGTTCAAGTTGTCCTATCCTTTATTCCTGCCTCAGTGACATTGGAAGCTTCTGGAGCCTCCATCTGCCTGTGTCTTTAAGTGGGTATGGTGAGCAGGCCCCCTCTCAGAGCCTGCACTGGTAGGTAGCATGAGCAAGAACCAATCTTTTGTTGTTGAGATTTGGGTGCTGTATTAAGTCACTGAGATTTGGGATTATTTCTTACTGCAACAAAACCTAACCTATTTTGACTGATAAAACTAGTATTTCTGAACAAAAAGATGAAAAGAGATGTGTTTGTGGTGTGTTTATTTCCAGTACAATTTTAGTACGTATGTATCATACACACATAAATTATAAAAGTGTCACCACTCTTGTAATGTACTGGTTCACTTCATTAAATTGTGAGGTAAATATATTTCTATAACATCAATTTTATAACTTTGGACATTAAACTCATTATTCAACCAATCCCCTACTGTTAGAACTTAATTTTTCCCATTATATTATAATTAATGCTGTAATGACACTCTTTACCACATCTTTACTATTTTACTTAGGATAAATTTAAGAGCGTGGTATCATAGGAAGAAACATTGGGCTTCCCTGGTGGCACAATGGTTAAGAATCCTCCTGCCAATGCAAGGGACACGGGTTCGAGCCTTGGTCCAGGAAGATCCCACGTGGCACGGAGCAACTAAGCCCGTGCGCCACAACTACTGAGCCTGCATGCCGCAACTACTGAAGCCCGCGTGCCTAAAACCCTTGCTTCGCAACAAGAGAAACCACCACAATGAGAAGCACGCGCACCGCAATGAAGAGTAGCCTCTGCTCGCCACAACTAGAGAAAGCCCGGGCTCAGCAACGAAGACCCAATGCAGCCAAAAATAAATAAAAATAAAATAAATAAATTTATTAAAAAAAGAAGAAAGGTTATTGCTTTATTGGGCTTTTATTATCATTTTCAAATTATCCTAAAATAACTAATACAAACATATAGTCCCACCAATTGTGTGTGAGAAACCCAGTTTCACCAGATATTTTTCTATATAGGATATTGGCTATTTTCATTTTTACCAGTCTAATTTTGCCCACACTTTTGGTAGCTAGTTTGTTTGAACATTTCACATGCTTGTGGGCCGTTTTATTTCTTTGTTATTCAATTATTCATAGCCTTTTTCTTTTGTTTATTTTAGTTGATTCACAAGATGTCATTTGATACTAAGTCTATTAACCCCATCATATTTTTTGCAAACATATTTCTCAGTTTTCTATTTTTTAATATTATTTATGATTTTTTCCATATTGAAGTTATAAATTTTAGTTAACAAAATATAGCAATCTTTTCTATGTGACTTATGTCTTGGAAGTCAAACTTAAAATATCTTCTCAAATCTCCAAATAAAATATAATATTTTTCTCTAGTACTTTTATTATTTTTTACATGTACATTTTTAATCCATCTGGAATTTATTTACGAATATCAAATATAAAAGAATCTTTTCTTCCCCACTCAAAAAAGAACCTGGAGTTTTTAACTGACATAAAACACAACAAGAAGCAAGTAGTGAGGCGGACAAACAGATTAATGCAATTTTAAACTTCCTTAACGAAAATCCAGGACACACGAAAAAGGAAGTCAATTCTACTGCATCTTATATCCATTAGACTGCATCTAAAATATTTAGTTTTGGGTTTTACATCTAAACTGGGATATTGGCAAATTGGAGGATAATCAGAGAAGGGCCAACAGAATGATAGAGGTCTGGAAAACCTGGTTTTAGAAGAATAATTCAAGGAATGTTTTGCTTGGAGAAGAGATTAATGTTGATGATGAAAATTATATTCAGATTTAGGAACAACTGCCACAAAGAATACTAGATTCATTCTGTGTAGTTCTAGATGCCAGCATTTGCTGCATTAAAATGTATAGCAATGCTTACTTCACTGAAATAAAAGGAAGAATTTTGTGTCCATTAGATCTGTTCAAAAATGAGGTATTGACATTCCCACTGCTAAAGGATTTCAAACAATGACTAAATGTCATTCTATCAGGAAGTTCCTGGGTTGGACCAAAAATCTCTAAGGCCCTCCCAAAATCTAAGATTTTACCATTCAGGACTATGTTTGACCTGCCTGAAGAAAATGGCCTAATAAATAACCCTTATTCCTTTCAGAAATTTAGGCCTGAGTTCTGAAAATGACTTAAGTTGAGAAGATAAGACAGAGCATCAGCTGAGAGCAGGAGCATTAACTTTGGGCATTTATGCACTAGCTCAGACCTCACCACCCAGTAATGAGCAATAGGACCTTAGGCAAATCGCTTATCTTGCCTGGGCTACAGTTTGTCATTCTAAAATGAGTGAAGTGAAGGAAGATATCGTTACGAGATAATCTAAATATCCCATCAAAGTCTAAGATGCTATAATTCCATGTTTAATAGATAGGTGGAATAAACTACATAACCAGGTTTCCGAATAGAAACCCAGATGCCTATTCTAATAAACCTCAATCATTTCAATGCCTTATCTTATAGAGAGCCACTACAGGCAGGTACAGAGGTTAAATCCAAGATTTATACATTCATTATTTGTCAAAATTTTTAAGAATCTACTGTGTACCAGGCACTATGCTAGTTACCAGAGATTCAAACATGATTAAAGTGAAGTCTGCATTCTCAAAGACCTCACAGTTTAGTAGTGATGAGAGCCTAGTAGACTAACAATTACAATATGATGTGATAATTTTGTGGAGTGTCTTTAAGTGCCATAGGTTCAAAGACATGCATCTTCTAGGAAGTCTCTAAACAGTAGGTCTAGACAGTGTCTAAACACTCTTCCTGCTCTGCTTCTTCAACATGCTTCTGAATCAGAAGACTAGCCTGCCATACCCACTTCACCAGAGCTAACCAGTAGTTGTGTAAAGACAGATGCTGAGCAATGCCTCCAAGGCTCAAGTCAAAGACTCAAGCACAACTGCCTGTTTAAGACTAAAGATGTCTCTGGAGTCTCAATCAAGCAAACCACAGACAGCCTCTATATATCCCTCCTGACAATGACCTTCTGTGGGCATTTTCCGTACTGCTGGCTCATCTAAGTATGGTATAAATAAAACTCAAAGGGACATCTTTTCTATGCTTTAGCAACCTGCCCAGTAAAGGCACGTTTTGTTTTAGGGAAGGGTCTAATCAGACCTCTGTGGTTGTATTGGCAAAGTGTACTGATACAAGAGATGTCTGGGTTGTGGCTTGTCCAGTACCTAAAGTTGACCTTTGCAGAGTTAGTATATGATCTGCCTCTTAGAGCCTGTAAACTATTGGGGCAGGATTCTCACATTATATTTTGTATAGCACTAAGCCCTCAGACTCCCACATTATGAAACTCCAGGTTTTGTTTCATTAGGAATAACCTGACAGAACCTGATTAAGAACAGAGGAAGAGAAAATACATCAACTGACAGAACAGAACATTTCAACAGGATCCTGACACATGTGATTGCTTCTCCCACTACTAGTTTTCAAATAAAAACACAACCAACCCCAGGTATGCAGCAGCTCAGGGAGAAAAGCTCATCTTAGAATAGTGGTCTCACAATCACCTGGAGGGCTTATTAAAACATGGAATGCTGACTCACAACCCAGAGTTTGTGATTCACATAGGTCTGAGGTGGTACCTAAGAATTTGTATTTCTGTAAGTTCCAGGTGATGCTGCTGCGGCTGGTATAGGGACCAAACTTTGAGAACCACTGCCTTAGAAGATAGCTGATACTTGACAAATGCTCTCCCATCTCAAAGAACTTCCCAAGACAAGCCAGGCCTCTATGTCTACTATGGGTCTCCCTAGAGAGATCTCTCAGAAATGCAATAAGGAAAAGAATGGAAGTAAACAGTCTTAAGAGTTTTCCTGGGGCCAGAAGAAAAGATGTGAATAGATCAATGATGTTTGATGTATGGTATAAGTGGATAGCATCCACAAGAGGTGGAACCAATGATCTCATATGAGTCAGCATGGAGAAGACAAGGACACAAACCGTCAGGATATCATACTTCAGACTGTGGCTGTTTCTCCCATTCCTCAGGAATATCCTAGTCCTCCTGTTTTCTTCTTGTTGATCATGACTACTGGAGCTGAGCTCTTGGGTCTTTAAGTACTCCATGTATAACCTGAGAAACTCCAAGAAATTCTCTTTTTTATTATTTTTTTATTGAAGTATAGTTGACGTGTAATACTATATTAGTTACAGGTGTATGGTATACTGATTCACAATTTTTAAAGATTATACTCCATTTATAGTTATTATAAAGTATTGTTGTACTATATATCCTTGTAGCTTACTTTATACCTAATAGGTTGTACTTCTTAATCCCCTACCCCTGACTTGCCCCTCCCCCCTTCCCTCTCCCCACTGGTAACCACTAGTTTGTTCTCTATACTACCTGTGTGTCTGCTTCTTTTCTGTTATATTCACTAGTTGTTATTTTTTGATTCCAAATATAAGTGATATCATACAGTATTTGTCTTTCCCTGTCTGACTTATTTCACTTAGCATAATGCCCTCCAAGTCCATCTGTGTTGTTGCAAATGGCAAAATTTCATTTTTTTTTAATGGCTGAGTAGTATTCGATTGTCTAAATATACCACATCTTCTTTATCCATTCTTCTGTTGATAGAAACTTAGGTTGCTTTCATATCTTAAGAAATTCTTATCTCCGTGATTTCAAGTTACTCAAGGTGGATGTGTTGTCTATTTAAACAGCTCAATAGTTCACCAGTGTGGGTATTTATTATATTCTCTATAGCATGCTATACTATCGGAATTTCTTTAGAGAGCAGTTAATTTAAAATCAAGTGATCCCTATAAGTGAAAGATTCTTCTTTATCTTTGGATGCTTTCTTGGGTTTCAAAGGCTGGAAGTAAGGGCTCTCCCCACAGTGTCATCCACAGACCCTTCCTGACTTGTCATGGTGTGTGACTGTGGCCAAGCATATGCCGCTGATTAAAGCACTTTCAAGCTGGAACTGTAGTGCTCCATTTGCTTGTATCCATTTCCAAAAACATGACTGGAAACCTGGGCTGATTCTGGACTTTCCCTTGTTCTCTGGGCCTTGCTTCTGGCCCTGCCATTCCCTTCCGGTCCACCTCACCTCAAAGAAGATGTAGGCCCCCATGGGAGAAAGGGGAGGCATTCCACAGACACAGCTAAGAAGAAAGTGTCACCCCAGGGTAGAGCCGCTGGCGGCCCACCCGGGCTATTTTGGGGTGGATCCAACCCTACTGCATATTTCTCTAAAATAAAACATCCAGTTAAATGTACACCAGATTCTTCTTTTTCTGCAATATTTAAATAAACATAGACTTTGTAGGCCCCCAAAATAAACCTTTGAGAATAAACAAGTAATTTTTTTCTAAGTATATTAGAAATAGACGGTTAGGAGTCTTCTAATCTGGCAAAGACAGGAATGGAAGCATGAATGGAAAGTGCACCAAGACTCTTGGTCACAAATAGGCTTCTTACTTAAACCAATACGATCACCTCATGCATTCTGACCCGAGCAGGTCACTGGTTTCCAGGAAGACAGTTGGTCAGATATTTTAACCTTAGATGTGGTTAAAGAACAAGAGAAAGGACCTTAGGCCAAGAAACCAGCGGAGAGAGAGAATCACTATGCTTTTTTTTTTTTTTGCGGTACGCGGGCCTCTCACTGTTGTGGCCTCTCCCGTTGCGGAGCACAGGCTCCGGACGCGCAGGCTCAGCGGCCATGGCTCACGGGTCCAGGCGCTCCGCGGCACGTGGGATCTTCCCGGGCCAGGGCACGAACCCGTGTCCCCTGCATCGGCAGGTGGACTCTCAACCACTGCGCCACCAGGGAAGCCCCTTTTTTTCTTTTTAATATAATTTCAAAACTGTGATTTGGATAGGTGTTATTTTGTGTCTTTTGAAAGCCATGGAGATAGATCTGTGTGACTCCCCTCCTCCGACAGAAAACTGAAACTGACATCCAGATAGACTTGGCCAGGTCAGAAGTAGAACTCAAATTTGTAGGCATTAGTCCTGCTATTTAATGTCAAGGTCATCATCTTCTAAAGGCTAGAAAAAAGTTCAAGAAGAGAAAATATATGTCACTATTATTTTAAATGACATTAATTTGATACTCCCTAAGTGAAAAGGCACCTCTAAAACATTTACTTGACTCTTCTCTTGTTTACTTCTCCACTCTAGCTACCTATTATTCTTTCTCTCTAAAAATGACTGAGGTAGGTGGTAAAATTGGAATGGATAAACCTACCACATAGGGATGCTTTAAAGATTAAAAGGATAACCTATGAGGAAACACCCAGCAGACAGATAGTAGATGCTCAATAGAGAACTCCTTCTTTCCTTGTTGGCAGAGAGAAAGCATCGCAAGATCATGAGCAGAGAAGTGTTGTTATGAGAGCTACATTAGGTTCTTCCTCTCATTGGAGTCAAATTGGTGAGAAAGGAGCACCAAGTGTTTACACATCAAATCTGTCTGCGACTCTTTTGCAGACTAACTCTATTTTCCCCAGTCATCACTGCAGGTTTTAGAACAAAGCACT
Source organism: Monodon monoceros (assembly GCF_005190385.1). Taxonomy (NCBI): domain Eukaryota; kingdom Metazoa; phylum Chordata; class Mammalia; order Artiodactyla; family Monodontidae; genus Monodon; species Monodon monoceros. The sequence continues at coordinate 58,237,829 of NW_021703767.1, forward strand.
GGACAAAGCAATGCTCCTCACAACCAAAGAGGGTTCTGCTAAACAGCAAAGGCTAAACAACAACCTTGAACGTAGTTCAAGGTTCTATCAGACTCCTGGCATCAGATTAGGAGTTCCTTTGAAGAAAAGATTGCTGTCTTCAATAGAACTCCTTACTAGCCCTTTCTTAGAACGTGTAATAATACCCTTTCTATTGGAACTAGGTAGTCATTTGGTCAACCAACAATTAAGGAAACAGCATTCATATTTGGTTACACAATTAGCATATATCTTCCTGTCTGGATGATGTTAAAGGCTATAAAGAATAAAATAGTTTTGCCCTAAGTACATATAAGTATATTCTCCATAGAAAAAGAGAAAGAATTAAATGCTCTACCATATACACATGGGAAGCCATGTCTTGGAGAGTACAGCTTTGGGTTCAGATGGTCCTGAGTTCAAATTTCTTTACTAGGTTTGCAGACTAGGGAAAGTTATTTGACCTTTCTGTGATGCAGTTTTCTCATCTATAAAATGGAAATGATAATAGCTTACCTTGTAGGGTTGTTAAAAATTGCATGAGATAATGTGAATTATGTCCTTATTATGCATACCATGTCTGACCCTTTAGGGGCTCCATCAATAAACAGTGGTTAATATATTGGTGATGATTGCTAATTGTGCCAAGATTGGCCAAGCTACCTTCACAGGGGCTATGTGCCTTGAGTGTTTTTGTTTGACACTTACCTTTAGCCAACTGAGCAATGTAAGATGGAGTCCCCAAAAGATCTTGGGAACAATGACCTCTTTGATGATCACTACCACCATATTGTGAAGTCTATGAACCGGCCAGTCAGAGTCTATCCAGCCAAGGCCACTTCAGAACTTTGGATTGGAGTTCCATCACTGGAATAGCTGCTGTGGTGTCTCCATGAGCTTGAGGAGCTTAATGGGGTTGGGCAGGGAGGCAGGTTGTGGGCAGGAGGCTTCCAACTTCCCTGGATCTTACCGTTGCCTCAGAGGTGTTTCAGCTGAGTCAAACACCGGGAGGTGGAAGCCTAGCCTCCTAGTGTTTATTCATAACCAGAAATAGGCCATACCCCAGGTTTTCATAATTCTGAAGGCCTTGCACCATAGCCTGAATATTCAGCTTCCCCCATCAGAAATAAAGACAGCTCTCCATCTAGAGATAGGCCAAGCAAGAAACTCCTTCTATTGTAGGAAATGGGGACTCACTCTGTTGCCCTTTGACTCCAGGCAGGCTCTGAATGTCTCCTTTCTAAACAGACTTATTCAAACTCCTCAGGTAAATGTCTCTCCTCTGACAAGGAGCCAAGCGTTCAAAGTCCTTGAAAAGTTTAGTACTTACATTCCAGAAGTTTCTAATCCCCATAATAGTCTCTTCACATCCTCTTCACAGCATTTAAGGTGTTAGGACTTTCTCAGTGGGTTGCTGAGTGATTGCAATTAAGGAGACAGACTTTGACAGTAAACTAATTTATGTTTGTGGCCACCTAAGCCGTGGTATTTTGACGAAGAGAGATAACCTCTCATGGATGCAGTAGAAACTTTTGTTTGGTGAGGTGAGCATAGTGTAAGAAAAGCTGCCTATCCAGGGCACTCTGGATAAAATGACATATAATGAAAGCAACAATAACAGAACAGCTTCCAGACCTGATAGTCCTCTGCTATGACAGGATTTGTTTTTTCATTTGGTTTGCTTCTTTTCACTTGTAGATAGATAAACAAACAAACATTGTAAGAAATCACAATAATATAGAGGAGCATACTAAAAAATTAAATGTTTCCTAGGAATCCATGAATATTAATGCTGTAAAAGACAACCTCTTGGTCTCTTTAAATATACAGTTAATCTTAGATGGTTGCTTAATAATCCATTTTATGAATGTACCACAATCATTTAACCAAGGCTGAATTGTCAATATTTGGATAGTTTCCAGATTTTCAGTATTACAAAAATACTTTGATGAATGACATAGTCGATAAATATTTGTTCTTAGTCAGTATCCTTTCCGTACAATAAGTTCCAAGATATTGTATTTGTTGAGCGAAAGCCTCTGCACAGGATTTTGTTCACACGAAGAAGGCTGCTCTGAACATTCCATGCAGGACTCCTATGGAATAGATGCAACATACGTCTCCTGGGATTGGACTTTCCAGGTCTTGGATAAAGGACCATATGGCTCAGTTTTCCCAGGCAGTCCCAGTTAATTTCTGCTGATCCAGGGACTCGCCCTTTTAATGACCCTTTTTATTCTCAAAAGTGTCTTGGTTGGGGCTTCCCTGGTGGTGCAGTGGTTAAGAATCTGCCTGCCAATGCAGGGAACATGGGTTTGAGTCCTGGTCCGGGAAGATCCCACATGCCACAGAGCAACTAAGCCCGTGCGCCACAACTACTGAGCCTGCGCTCTAGAGCCCACAAGCCACAACTACTGAGCCCATGTGCCACAACTACTGAAGCCTGTGTGCCTAGAGCCCATGCTCCGCAACAAGAGAAGCCACCACAATGAGAAGCCCATGCACCGCAACGAAGAGTAGCCCTCGCTCACCGCAACTAGAGAAAGCCTGCGCACAGCAATGAAGACTCAACACAGCCATAAATTAATTAATTAATTAATTATTTTTTAAAAAGTGTGTTGGTTTAGGCAATGTATAGATAGCCATCCTAGTCATAGGGTAGATGAATGCTTTCCTTTTAGAGATAATGCAAAACTGTTCCCAAAATTGTTTCGCCGACTCAAACTGCCCCAATAATGTAAAAGTGGCGCTCTGGATCCACAGCCTCTCTGACACCTGGTCCTGTCAGACTTTTTCATGTTTTTCAATCAAATGGTTGTAAAATCCTATTTTATTAAAATCATGATTTACATGTCCTGATCTCTGTTGATGTTATATACCATTTCATATTTTTGTTAGCCATATATATATATATATATATATATATATATATATATATATATATAATTTTTTTCCTCTCCTTCGAAATGCCTGTTTATACCTTTTGACTACTTTCTATTCTGATGTTTGGGTTGAGCCAACAAAAATTAAACACAACCCAAATGCCTATCAAAAGGAGAGGACATGAATGAGCTGTGCTCTATACAATGTAGTATAATTCAGCAGCCAAAATGAGTTCATCAAAGTATCATGCGACACTATGGATATCTTAGCAATATATTATTAAATTAAAAAATAATTTTGTAATGATTAAATACACATATTTACATATATATATATACACATATATACCAACAATAAAATTTTAGAAATACAAATGCTCCCAAGAGATCTGTATAAAAGAGAAAGCATTTATATGATGATGAATAAGAGATTCACGTTACCTCAGAGAGGAGGGAAGCAATAGGATGAAATCCAGAGACCTTATGGTTATTAGGTCAGTTATCATCAAGATAAGAGCATTTGTTTAGGGTGGTGCATTCTAAGGATTTATCACAAATAAACAAGGAAGTAAACAAACAAAAGAAGACCATGTATATGTAATGAGTCAAGATTACCAATAATTCATCCCCAATGAGGATAGGGGAGAAAATGTACATTTTAAGGTTATATAGAAATATTACCAGATCTGCCCTCAAGAAAGAGTAAACAATTTATATTCCCACCAAAATGTATGAGTGCCTATTTCACAGTGTCCTGAATTATTCTGTAATGCTAAAGTGATTGGATTGAATGCACCTGGGCCACGGTGTATGGAATGAAATGGGAACCTCTGTCCCCGATCCCCTAATGGTGAGGCATTTGGTTCACCTTTACCGGTCTCATCTTTGCTGAAAGCCTGACTATTTTGGTCTGCCGCTGGAAGATGGGATGTGAAGCACGGCCTATATAGCACTGGGCTTAGGGGTGGAACCATATGAAATGTCTCTATTACCATTGTTTTTACTGACTCCCAGATGTGAAGGGAACCACCTGCTCCCCAGCTGTTTCCTTGCTTACTCCAGCCACAGCCCCATTTCAGCAACATTTTCTCCAAATGTATTTGCCAGTACTGTTCTAAAAGCTGCCTGCTGTCCATCACTATCATCATTAACAGTAGCAACTAATGTCTGGTTTTTGTTTAAGATGCCAGAAGTGTCAGGTATATAAATAAGAATACATATACTTGTATTTATCTATTTATTTTTAAATCAGATAAATATGCTTAGGCGTCTGCCCTCCAGTCATGAGACATTGCATCTCAGCAATGTTTAAGAGCCCCTTTCCCTCCCAAAGATGATAGGAGAATAGAAATGGCTGAAAAGGAGATGGTACTCAAACTAGAAAATTTAGTCCATCGCCGAAGTGCACATGGTCCAAGCTCGTGTCCATGTGCACGCAGTTGCCTGTATTCTCTCTGTGGAAAGCTGGAGCTGGGGACCTATCGTTGAGGCTCATCACACTGGCCTCCACAAGGGCTTCCATCAAAGATCTGTCCATCTTCAGTGAGCCCCATGAGAGCAGAACTTGGCCCCCATCATATCTATTTGAAATAAAATATGTATTCAATAAAATCACTCACCTCCACACATCTTCAAGTCTTGGGAGATCCCAGTTTCTTTCCCACCCACACCGCCTCCTCCAACCCTTGGAGCTCCTCTCCCTCTTGGATTATCCTTCAGGCTGCCTCAGTTTGCCTGGTTGTCATAAAGGCCTGTTTACCTGAGGGGTTATCTTTCGGTCTTTCCAGAGTCTTCTAGGGTAGTGAAGACAAAGTAAACTGATATCTTACAAGAAATTCCAGAGGTGTTATGACATTGTCCCAGTGAACATACCCTCAAAGTATGTCAAAAATCTACCCACTTCTCTCCAGCTCCTTTGCTGTCACCTAATTCAAGCCACCATCATTCTTATGTGGACTGTTACAACAAATATAAACAAATCTCCCTTGTTTTCTTCAGATGTATTCTCCACAGAGCAGACAGTGGGAGATTTTAAAAACACAAATTGGATTGTGTTACAGCCTTAATTAGTAAGATATGAAACAGTAAGACTAATAATGTATTCAAATTAAAAATCCTAATCAAGAACAAGGCCTATAAGCCATCCAGGCTTATTCCCTGCTGCTCTTCTCTAGGTGCTAGACACAAACAGTTTTGTTTGTTTCTTTCTTTCTTTGTTTTTAAACTCTCCCTGGCTCTCCACTACCGCAGGCTTAGTCTATCCCTCTGCCTGAAATCTTTTCCTGCCTACCTCTTGCTTGTGCCTTGGGTCTTAGCTAAATGCTACTTCCGCAGAGATATCTTTCATTGATTCCAAAATCTAAATGAGTGATCCTGTTTTCATTTCTTCTTATACCCTTTACTATCCTTCTTGGTAGTTTCACAATTCATCGTTATCTACGTGTTGGCCCTGACCACGTATCTCTAGTGCCTATAGTAGACACTGAAGAAATTAATGAATGAAAGAGAAAGATATGAGAACCTTGAGTGGCTTAAGTTCTACTTAGGCAGATAAGCACACACACATACACATACACACGCACACACAGTAGTTACAGTAGTTGTGGATTATTCAACAGCCCCACCCTCTCCTAATTCTCGGTTCAGAAACTGAGTAACTAGAGGCCCAACCCAACCATTGTTACAGCCTTTCTGTTTCATATTACTGTTGACTGACATACTTGCAAGCAATTCAATCCATGTGCAAGGATTCCATGAGACAGTCAGTCATGAGACAAAGGCAAAAATGCCTTAGTTCTATATTTACTACAATCTGTGCCATTTTTCATCCTTCCTATCTGTGGCTTTTTTTTTTTTTTTTTTTTAATGCTTGGGAGACCGCTATAAATCTGGCAAATATACTTACAAACTGGAATAATAGGAACATATGTCAGGAATAATGTATTTACTTCCAAGCAGAAAGTGAGGAATATTTGTCCTTGCACTTAATCGACTTTAAGAAGAATCAGCCTCTTGGGGGATATCCTGCAATCTTTCCCCTTTCACCAAGTCTCCTCCATAACACCTCTCCATTCCTACCCCCCAATTCTTCATTTTGGTGAAGCAGAAAATTTCAGCTGGTCTTTAAAAGTATACAGACTGATTGTTTAGAAATTATTTTTTTGAAAACTAGGAATTACTCTGTTACCAAAAAAAAAAAAAGTCGTACCCATTGGAAAATATTTCTAAAAACAGTTCTAGGACAAGAATAAACAAGTATATTTGTAGTTGCCTCTAAGTCATTAAGTTGGTAACTGAATTAGTTTTTCCTTCATATCAAATCAGAGAGACTTCAAGCAGTCTCGCTGCTGGGAATTTATCCTGTGGATGCATTCTTATGTGAAGATATTCATTGTGCTTTCATGTAATTTCCCAAAATTGAAGACAACATAAATGTTTATCAGAAAGGGTTGTTTTAATCAACCATGTCCAATCTATGGAATATAATACTATACACTCCTGAAAAAGAATAAGGGGGATCTACAAGTACCAACATGGGAGAAGGGCTAAGAAATATTATTAATGAAGATGCAAAGGACAAGCTATGCATAAATAGAATCCTATTTGTACAAAAATAAAATTATATAATATACTATTCAGAAAGCATTTCTGGAAGGATATTCAAGAAACTCTTATTGCAGATATTTTTGGGAAATGAAAGTGTGGCTTGGGGTGAAGAGAACTTTTACTTTTTAAATTTTATACTCTTCTGTACCTTTTGATTATCTTTTAATCATGAATGGGTATTACTTTTTGTTATTAGATTCTTATACTATTACACATATATCAGTTTAAAGCTAGAGTGCTTTTAGATTGAAGTTACTTGGGAAAATGCCCTGGCTTCTTTTCTCACTGTGTCTCTTCAGTTTCTGTATCCCAGTTACTGTTGTGGGCTATGCATTTGCCCTAGCTTGCCCCATTTCTAATAATATTATGTGCTGGCAAGTCTGAATTTTCATTTCTGCTACTGGACTCTTTAATCCTGCTTATTTTAAGAAACACTTTCAGATTTCTTTACAGAAATCTGTTAAAATAGTGATTTTAAGCTTCCTTCTAAATTTAAGTTCAAAATCAAAATTGTATGGGATCCTTAGTCTTTCAGCTAATCATTCATTTAACCTACCTTTATGGACATAGCATTGCATATGTAGCATTTTGCAAGTTACAAGTTGATTAAGACAAAGTACCTGATTTTAAGGAGTGTGAAATGAAGTGGGAGAGATAGAAACTAGTTTTACTCTATATAACCTGTTCCAAAAAGTTCTTAATGCAAAGGGGGAGTGGGACACAGAAGAAAAGTTACTAAATTATACTGGATCAAGGAAGATTTAGGAAAACATAACAATTAAGATGAATCTCAAAAAAAAAAAGTAATAATTGGTACAACGCCACTACCTTCACTAGAACATTTTACGTGACCTGGAATTAGACAATTTTAGACGTAGAGGTGAACTTAAAAGAATAAGAAGTGTAACCCTCCTATTTTAAAAATGAAGAAACGTTATTTTTTAAAACAACAAGGGCTGGGGGTTCAGATTAAGTGATCAGTACAGAGTAGACATTCCTTCCCTCCAGGACCAGCTACATAATTTACAAGGCACCTTGTTCAAAATGATTAAGAATTTCAAGACAGCTACAACAAAGCATTGAATCAAGCATGTGCCCTTCTGAGCACAGGGCCTTGTGCAACTACCACATGGTCCTCAGGCCAGCAATGCAGGCCTCTCTCCCTCCTCTTACCTAAATTCCTAGAAGGCTCTAGAGTCAGAATGTAAATAAGAACCCAGACCTCCTCAGGACCTGTTTCATGCCCTGTGCTCTTCAGATTTAGAACAAATACCAATTCAACTGGAAATGCCAATATCATGTATAGAGCATCATGCTTTTAAAATTTTTCCTGTGCACAATTGTACAATTGTGTTAAGAAATGTATAAAATCACATTGCAGCAGTTGCTCAAATAGCTAAATAATCCAGGCCTTTAAGCAATGGAGTGGGTCATGAATTCTGCCTTTCACTTTTTCATTTTTGCATATTATAAAAAACAGATGAATTTATAATGCTGCTTTTAAAAAATGATTACAACAAGAAAAAGCCCTACAGAATAAGGAAAAGCATGCTTCTAACAAGGCTGATGGTATACTCAACCCTTACCTATATAGACAAACACTTCTCAAAATTAAAAAACTCATAAATAATCCATTAACCTAAACTATTTTTAACTGAGGGGATAGGAAGGTCTTATAATGATTTGTCTATATAAATGAATGAATGTGTGCCTTCATTTATTCATGTAATAAACATGAATAAACATGAATCAATGCGCCAAGAGCCTGGGACAAGGCTGGTTCACAATAGGTGTTCACTAAAAGTGAGTGATGACAGATGAATGAGTGACTAAATAAAGAACCACAACGGAATGTTATTTGGCCACAAAAAGGAGTGAAGTACTAACACATGTTACAACTTGGATGAAACTACAAAATATTATGCAGTGTAAAAGAAACCAGACATAAAAGGCCACATATTGTATGATTCCGTTTATATAAAATGTCCAGAAGAGGCAAGTCTATAGATGCAGAGAGTAGATTAGTGGTTGTCAGGGGCTTGGAAGAGGAAGGAATGGGGAGTGACTCCTTATGGGTATGGGTGGTTTGGGTTTTGTTTTGTTTTGTTTTTTGCGGTACACGGGCCTCTCACCGCTGTGGCCTCTTCCGTTGAAGAGCATAGGCTCCGGACGCGCAGGCCCAGCGGCCATGGCCCACGGACCCAGCCGCTCCATGGCATGTGGGATCCTCCTGGACCAGGGCACGAACCTGTGTCCCCTACATCGGCAGGTGGACTCTCAACCACTGCACCTCCAGGGAAGCCTGGTTTGGGTTTTTTAATATGATTAAAAGGTTCTGAAATTAGAATGTGTTGATGGTTGCACAACTCTGTAAGTATACTAAAAACTATTTAATTGTACAGTTTAAAAAGGGTGGATACTGTAGTACGTAAATTACAGCTCAATTAAAAAATTTTTTTAAAAAAACTAGACCAAGATGGAGAGAGTGACTAACGTGCTAAAGATCAAATATTCTGTAAGGGACTTCCCTGATGGAGCAGTGGTTAAGAATCCTCCTGCCAGTTCAGGGGACACGGGTTCGAGCCCTGGTCCGGGAAGATCCCACATGCCATGGAGCAACTAAGCCTGTGCACCACAAGTACTGAGCCCGCGTGCCGCAACTACTGAAACCGACGTGCCTAGAGCTCGGGCTCCGCAACAAGAGAAGCCACTGCAATGAGAAGTTCGCACACCGCATGAAGAGTAGCCCCCGTCGCCACAACTAAAGAAAGCCCACGTGCAGCAGTGCAGACCCAACACAGCCACACACACACACACAAATTCACTTAGTGGAATTCTGAGTCTAACATCAAGACTTCCGGCTCCTACCTAGGGCATTTCCCAGTCTATCAAGCTACCACCCAGAAATTTGCAGAGCACCACTAGTTCTCTCTCAGGTGCCATAGACATGAGACTTACACACAGGAACCACACGGACCAAGGTGTTAACCCAGTGGAGGCTGCACTCTGACTCCAGAAGCTCTGGCCTGTGAGTGGTATAGCACAAAGCAGAGGAGAGAAAGAATGAGGGGAGAGCTCCTTCCAAGAGGTTCCTCATTTTCTCTCCGTCTTCCTTGATATCTCCCCAGTGGCCCTTGTATCTCAGGTCTTGCTTGAGAATCCAGAATAACTAGCAATATCCCTATGGTGCCCCTGCTGTATTCCGTGATACCTTAGAATATTCATTTCCTGTTTTCTCAAGTCTAATTTATTTCTAGGCTAGCATAGAGCAAGATGACCCATAACCTCTTGTGAATGCTTGGTGTTTATCCTTCAGGACGTATGTTAAGCCTATTAATTTGGCTAATAATAAAATAACAACAATCACAGCTTTTCCTTGCTTGTGGGTTATATGTGACAGTTTCCTAAGGTTTCTTTTATTTTGTACATGCCTTTATGTGTTACAACAGAGTGAGGCAAGTATCACCTGCCGTCTCTCTTTTAAGGCAAAGGAAATAAACACAGCACTAAAACCTCCATCTTCTAACTCCTAGTTTATTTTCCTCTCTTCTTTCCTACTAACGGGATCAAGCAGACTTTCTTACACTTAGTTTTTTTGCGCAAAGGTTGGAGTGAATTATAAGGGAGGTAGGTGATTGGGACATGTGGCTTCTGTCCTCCCAAGAAAAGTTGAACGTTACAGTCCTACTCCCAAAGACAGATAATCAATCATAGTTAAAATGGCAACATGTCACTGGAAAAGGAAAGGAAAAGCAAAAATATAAAATAAAGCAGATATGTAGTATCAGGTAGCACCAAGGAGATGAAAGATTTAACTCTACATGTGTGTAGGAGGTTTTATACAAAAAGTTGTATACTTACCTCTAGGCCCAAAAGAAAAAGCAGAAATGTGGTCTACATGTTCATTGTTGTTACATAGCCATCTCTCTAATTTTGAAATCAGCAGTCATTCCTTGATGCATGTGTTATCCGGGAGTGGAATTTAGGAGAACATAGAGAACAAAAGGTCTGCCTTCAAGCTGTGAAGCAGAAATAACAGGCAACTAGCCAAAATTTATGTGATTCTTCAACTTTTGGTCAGGATTGGAGTGCCTCTCCCTCACTGAGCAATATGGGATGGAATGTAAGGTTGTGACTAATGGGTTCTCTGCAATCCTGAGATTAGTTCTGTTCTAACCAAATCCCCTGGATTCCTCTTAGCGCCAATCCATTGAGCCTCCCTGGGGACCATCCCTCACCCACTCACAGAACTCCTGGGGTATCTCAGTGACAGTGCCACCCCCCCC
>NW_021703767.1:58248630-58346681 GCF_005190385.1 Monodon monoceros
TGGGACAACATCCCACCCACCAGCAACCAGTGGCTGTCATGTGGAGTGTAGGATATGACGGGTTTGAAATCCAACAAACTCAGAACTTTATCTCAACTCTGCCTTGTAACCTATGTAAAACTTGAAAGTGTCCATCTCATTGGACCATCATTTCCTCATCACAATAATGAAGTCAGTATCTTTCTTTAGAAGCATTGTTTTAAAAGAAAATGAGATAAAAGAACAAAACATTTCACTTTACAAGTATTTCTTAAAAAATCTTAGATTTCTTCCTTCCTTTTACAAAGCTAATGACTTCAGTCAGGCCAAGCAGTATCTTGAGAGTAGGAAGGTTCTGAGGGATCAATCCCAGAATATATGAATACATGTATTCATTAGAAGGCATTTGACTTAATTAGTTCCCTGAAACTCTTTACATGGACTTTCTTGTCCTCTGTCTACTCCGATGTTTCTAAACCTTTTGTTCATTACCACACCTGTAAAGAGCCTTTATAGATAATTTTTAAAATCTTCTCTCTCCCATGAAATTTAATAGCACAAATATACTATTATACTTGATTATGTACTGCATGTATATCTGTGTTGTTTTACATAGAAAGAGCAAATTTTTTCACCCGCCCCCCGCCCAAGAGCCAATTTTCATCCCCTTGGGGGTGATATTGCCTCCATTGAGGATAGATGGCCTATTCTATAAAACTGAGGATTTATGAGGAGATATTTCTTAAAGACTGTGGAGGAAGACAATGTTGGATTCTATTTCAGAGCACTCTTCCTATCATCTCATTAACTATAGAAGTACAAGAGAGTTAGCCAAGTTTTAGCAGATTTTTTATTTCCTGTGATTAGCCACCAAGGTCCAGGTCAACATGTCAGAAATAAAGAAAGAAGCCTGGGGTGCAAGGAATTAAATGCTGCTAGGCCCTAACCCTCTGATGTGTTCTTCCCCACTCAGGATATTGTGACATGCCATCTGCAGCTTGAGTACACAGATAATAGGGCTAAACCTCCAAAAATTCATCCCACGTCGGTTGACTAAATGGTTTTAACTCTACTCTATGAAGATGTCCAGACTCTGCCCCATTTTAAACTTTTATTCCCCACTTAAAATTACAGCTGGTACCACTTTCATCTTAGTGCATATAATTGAAGTTTTTATGGTGGAACTTTCCTAAACTGCAGCCTTTATTTGAACTTTTAAAATAATTCTGAGGACAATTGGTAAGACTTCATTTGTACACTAAGCTTCTACAAAGCAGGGTGTATTTCTTATTTTTTTGAGTAAAACCTCAAAATCTTATAATAAAAAATTTTAATGAGAAATGGAATTTTGTCACTGTAAATAATAGAGCAATACCAAATTTAGTCAAATTCAAGGTAGTAATATAAAAATTAATAAAATACGACAATACTAAGTGTTGGGGAGACTGTGAAGCAACCGAAACTCTCATACACTCACTGCTGGTGGAAATCGAAATGATACAACCACTTTGGAAAACAGTTGGGCATTTTCTTAACAAGTTAAATATACACTTACCATGTTATCCAACGAATCCTAGTTATAGTATTTGCCCAAGAGAAATGACAATATAAGTCCACATATGACTTGCACACAAATATTTATAGCAGCTTTGTTCATAAATAGCCAAGAGTAAACTGTGATATAGTCATACAATGTAAACACTACTCAGCAATAAAAAGAATGAATTACTGATAAATGCAACAACATAGGCGAACCTCAGAAACAATATGCTGAGTGAGAGAAGCCAAACACAAAAGAGTGCACATTATCTGATTCCATTTTTATGGAGCTCTGTTAAAGATGAATCTAATGTATAGCGACAGAGAGCCAGTCTGCGGCGCTCGGGGCAGGGTTGGTGACGGCGCTCGGGGCAGGGTTGGTGAGTAGAAGGTAACTGGGAAGGACACAAGGGAACTTTTGGGGGGGGGGGGATGGAAATATTTTACATCTTGCTTGTAATAGTGGTTACCTAGATGGTTACCTTTGTCAAGAGTTATCAACTTAAAATGGGTGCATTAAAAATGTAGGCCAGAATGATAAAGATACAGCAGTGAAAGTTACCAGTTGTGAAACTGCCACAAATAGTATTTGTGGTATAAGTCCCAGCACCATTTTCTACAGCTTGATGGAGACGTAATTTACATACCATTTCTCCCATTGCAAGTGTATAGATAGATGACTTTTAGTATATGTATACTTATGTAGAGTTATAATATATAATGTATAGTTATATACATACACTGTATAACTATAATGTATAGTTCCGTAGCAGACCCAGGACGAGAGCCCGCGTTTGCTGATTCTTAGTCCAGGACCTTTCCATGATGCCATGCTATTGCCAGAATACAGGGTGTGCCAGGATAGAAAAAACCTTGGTGCAGGAGCTCAGATCTGCTATTATCTCTTGCTGTGTAGCTGAGGCAACTAGCAGCTTCTCTAAGGCTAAATTGTCCATATATAAAATGAGGATAACAAAATCTAATGCATAAGTCTGTCGTGAGGAATAAGTTAAGTGTACAAAGTGCAGAAGACAGGGCCAGGCATATATTAAAAAGTTAATAAATGATCATTATTGTTGACTAGGAAATCATTAAAACACATTCCATCTTGAGAAAAAGGACCTAGGGAAGGAAAGTAATGCAAGTTGTAACTGAAAATTAGGGTTTAAGCATTGACTTATATAAAAGAAAAATGAATTCCACAGATCAAAGGCAGTGCCAGTAAAACTGAGAATAATTTGCTCAACGTAGTTAACTGAAACGTTGCTTTGCTTCCTTAGTAGGGAGAACATTTTATGAATAATCCTTTTTTTTTTTTTTTTTTTGGCCTGATTTTATGCCTAACTCAATAGCTCTCAGTCCTGGCTGCACATAAGAATCACCTGGGTAGTGTTAAAAGCTGCCAGTGCCTGGGTCCCAGCCCAGAACTTCTGATTTCATTAGTGAGGAGCTGTCTGGGCACTGGGGATTTTAAAGGTTCCTCTGGCAATGTTAATGTATAGCCATTGTGAAAAAACCGTGGCCAAACTAAGAATCTGATTTATTTCCTGCGATTTAGGGAACCGATTCGAAATAGCGGATTAAACAGTCTCTAGAGTATACCACTTCTAACACCTTAGGAAGAGGCAAACCACAGAGCCTGCGCGCCCCCATCCAGATGCTCCATCCACAAATGATCTTTCTCAATTTTCTAAGCAGAGTTGGAGGTTTGGGCAATCAAGTGTGAAGGCTTTGTGTGAATGACATTAGCTATTTCTGCTCAGAAAGGGGAGGCTGTCCTCTACCTCTACCTCCACTGCCACTTTTCTTTTCAATCCTCAGTCAGAACTGGGTTTTAACACATATTCCTAAGCAATATGTGTGCATCTTGCATGCGTAACTATTATAAGGAGACAAAATCTGCCTGGACTATTGCTCTAATTTAAAAGCTCTAAATACCCAGAAAGCCTGGAGAAGTCCTCTACCCTCTGTAGTCTCCAAGTATTTATTTATGAAATTAATGGAATTCAATTTATGAACTCTAAGGTATTTTCCAGTTACTGTGATTCAATGGTTGCAATTATCATAGCTAATACAATAAGAGCAAATTTTCATTTAGGGTCCCGTGTACGGCTCCGTTGCTAGTACTGAACAACTCCTAAAGTGAGGGTTTAGATTTCTGTTAAAATCATTAGCACGTACACATAAGTGATATATTTGATCTTTGAGTAGTATATTTAAATTACATTTCCCAAGAAAGACAATGGCTCAGCACTTAATTTCCAGAAGGAACTGACAGATGTAATCGAGGAAATGCTACATTAATAAATTACCATCCCTGACAGATAACGTAATGACGGAACCGTAACTGATGTACTAATTGGTCAACTACAATATTGCAAAGTTGTGACATGGCATTAATCATTACCTGGTGAAAAGATTAAGAGCCTTTGTGTGATGCTGCATCTTCCTAGGTAAATCACTAATAAATCCACATAAACCAGAAGTACGAGAAGAAAGCTTTTGCTATGGAATTGAAGGACAGTTTGCTTAAAAAAAGGAAAACAACTCAAAATAGTAAAGTAAATATTTTCCTCTGCCTTTGGGTGACCTTATGCTCAACCTCTTTCCTTATGAGAATGCTGTCTCCAAGCCTGTGGTTTTGTGGCATGTCAGTAATTCTGGAGAGCCTCTCTTTGGCAATCCGCCACTTCCCAGCCACACTGGCCTGATTTCCTCCTCTTTTCTCCACAAAAACCTGTATACTCACTAGCTTCCTCCTTTCTTAAGAAAGATTCTCTTTCTTTAATGCCAATATCAGCTCATCGCCCCTGAAATAACTTTAACAAGATTCCTCTTCCTAATTTCTAAGGCACAGCCTGGCAGGTCTCCCAGTTATAGAGAAACTGCTTTCTGGTGGTACGAGGTTAAAAGAAAGGAGGGTCAGTGACATAACTTATCTGCAGTAAGAGTCACCTTAAGTTCATTGGTCTAGTCACTTGTAGAGGTTTGAGGATAATAGGTAATTAAAGAAAGTATACAAATCCAAGAGGTTAGATACTGCCCTAAGAATATAAGGTAAAATTCCACTTATGTAAGATAAGTAAGTTCTAGATATCTGCTGTATAACCCTATGCCTGTAGTTAACAAACCTTACTGTACACTTTAAAAATTTTAAGAGGTTTGAAAAAAAGAATGTAATATAGCACAACTCAGTGCATCATGTCACGGCTGGCAAGCCCAGAGAACCCAGTGGGGTATCACTGTCCCACTGCCAGGATGTCTCAAACAGGGACTGCACACACCAAACAAAGAGATGGGAAACACGTGTTCCAGGAAAGGGTCTATCTGGGGCCAGACTTCTGTGTTTCCCCGTGCATTTCTGAAACCAGACCTCTTCTCATGACTGCCTTAATCTGCTCCGGCCGCCCTAACAGAATACCGTAGACCGGGTGGTTCACACAACAGATATATATTTCTCACAGTTCCAGAGGCCGGCAAGTCTGAGATCAGGAGGCCAGCACAGGGGGTCTCTGGTGAGACCCCTCCTCCCGCCTTGCAGACAGCTCCCCTCACTGCATGCTCAGGTTGTGGAGAGGGAGAGCAAGGAAGACAGGCTCTCTTCCTGTTCTTGCAAGGCCACCAGTCCTCTTAGGGCTTAACCCATATGACCTCATTTAACCTTAACTACCTATAGAATCCCGTCTCCAAATACAGTGACACTGAGGATTAAGGCTTCAACAGATGAGTTTTGGGGAACACAATTCAGTCTGTAGCATGACACAGCAACCCACACAGAATATCCCCAAAGGCAAAAATCACTTTCACTCTTTAGAGTAACATTTTACAAATGCCTTATTTTTGATAACAGAATGCTTTATCCAAAATAAATTTTTACAAAGATATCCAGGATATAATAAATAAATAAATAAATAAATGGAGTAGTGCCCACCTTATCTTAAGGGATAGATTCCAAGCCCCCCAGGGGATGCCTAAAACCATGGATAGTACTGAACCCTATAAATACTATGTTTTTTTCTATACATACATACCTATGAAAAAGTTTAATTTATAGATTAGGCACCATAAGAGAGTAACAACAATAACTAATAATAAAATAGAGCAATTATAAAATATACTATAATAAGTGTTATGTGAATGTGGTTTCTCTCCATCAAAATATCTTATTATGTAAATCTGATGCCATTTTCGTCATAACTAAGTACTTAACCATGCACTGTGGCTGTAACTTTTGCACTTTGAGGTGCGACAACAAAACTAGCACAAACTTTCCTTCTTCACAATTTCACAGATAGAAGACCCATTCTTGCTGTAGATCGTAGCAACCCTAGTATATGACTTTTTTTCTTATTACGTCAAGAACTTCTGCATTTTCACTTAAAGGAAGAACTTTACTGCTTCTCTTTGGCATGGCCGAAGTGCCAGATAACTGTGCCTTTTGAGCTGTGGGACCATTATGAAGGAAAATAAGGGTTACTTGAACACAAGCATTGCAGTGCTGCGATAGTCAATCTGATAACCAGATAGCTAATAAGTGACTACCAGGCTAGATATGCTGGACAAAGGGATGATTCACGTTCCAGGCAGGACAGAGTGGGACAGCGTGAGATTTCACCACACTACTCAGAACAGCATGCAATTTACAACTTATGAATTGTTTGTTTCTGGAATTAAGCGGGTGACCTCAGGAAACTAAAACGGCGAGTAACTGAAACCTTGGATTAGGGGGGACTACTGTAAATAAATAATGTACTGGAAGGTGAGGTGGTAAAATGTTTTCAACCTCTGTAGGTGTGGACACTTGTTTTGGCACCAAAGCAGCTCTACGAGAAAACACATAGGAGATTTCTAGGAGCTGCCATCCTGGGCAAATAGCTCAAGGGGCACATACCTTGAAACCCCCAGGGGAAATTTCTTCATTCCTATCACACAGGAGAATCTGTAAAAGCAGCTGTACCTCTGTGGTTATCATGCAACAGAGTGCAGCCAACATGACCCTGACTGCATGAAAAGAATCTGCCAGAGGGTGTCTCATCCTGAGTCATCAGGGTATTTGCAGGGGGATTTAAGCAACTGGTCTAGCAAGTTAAAGCCTCTTGCAAGAATGTACACCCTTTAGGATCTTACCGATAAAATCAAAGTACCTGCATAACTGGAAGCTTTGCAAACAGGATGTAATTTGTGCTGTAGGAGAATCCAGGTCTTTTCATCAAATCATTAAGCAAATGTCTTGGACTGGGATCAGGGGAACTCTGGTCTCATCCATATTTTGCCACCACTTAGCTTTGCTGGAGAAGTGGCCCAGTTTCCTGATGAGTAAATAAAGGGGTGAATTAGGCCAGTGAGCCTCAAACTTTAATGTATATAAGAATCAGCTGGACAGTTTATTTTAAATGTAGGCTTTCTGACCTGTAGCTCCCCCCACAAAATCTGATTCTGTTATTCTGTGGCAACAGGAATTTTCTTTGTTTGCTGATAGCCTGTTGATTGTGATACAGACAATCAAGATGCCCCCCTCCACACCCACACACTTTGAGAAAACACTGATGATCTTTAAAATCCTCTCCCCTTCATATCCTATAAGTCTGTGTTTCTCAGGTTCATGCTAGCAACGTGTGGTATTAGGCCTACATTCCTGACCTTCTATCTGCATCAGAATTATTAAAAACAAGCATCTTTTGTTTACTCTAAACACATTGGACCACGCCATTGTGATAAAGCCCAGGAGACAGAGGAAGTAATGATACCTGAGCAGCTTTCATTTCTGCAACCTTCATCCTGTGAGGGCTGGTGATTTTCCACTTTCATTTCTATGTTCAAAATGAGGCCCCAAGGGAAAAGACTTGGAATATTCCTTTAGCACCATCTGCTCTCTTCCTTCTCACTCTACCACCAGGCATGTCCCTGTGAGGTCTTAGAACCTGAATTCCAGTCCTCAAATAAGACACTACGGTCTCCCTGCTGTCCATTATGTCTAATTCCATTTCCAAGGTCACTAATGTGTTTCAGGCCAGATAGGTTCTTTTTAACATTCTATCCTCTTCTAGGACATTCCAAGTCATTTAGAACATCATTTGTATGTCTAGGACATCTTTCTGTGATCAGTATTTCTTTTTCAGTTAATATGAATAGAACTGAAGATCATTTTCTTGAAGGGAGGGATGGTACACATGGATTGTGTCTTTATGAAAAGACACAGTGAGCACAAAAGCTAGTACTTTGTGAGGAAAGTACTCTGGAAGAGGAATGGAGAAGGACAGCATAAATGCATGGTGTCTGAGTTGTGTAAAGAAACCCAGATTCAATCAATGATCCAGTGGATGGACCAGGGAACTGATTTTTTTTTTCATAATCCAAGATTTATGGATTATGGAGCTGCTCAATTTTAGATGGAATCAGTCAAGGAGGGAGAAATAAGGACTTCATTAGGGCATCCTCGTTGGTCTCTTCCACTCTATGAACCCATCTCTAGGCTTAGGATAAGAGTTCACTTACTATGGGTCATCCTCAGAGGGTCACTTGCTGCCTGGTTTTACCCCCACTATTCTAAGCAACTCCATGGAGACAGGTCCCTGAGGAAAGGATTCAGACTGGGGATCCATCAAATACCACTTGCCTTTGACTTTCTGGAGAGAAAGTTAATGAATATAGCTTAGAGTCAGACAAATTAATTTTTTACATTTTCTGTTTATTTTTAAGTTGTGTTCCAAAAACTTAGAGAGACTGGTGAGAGGGAAACTAGTTGGGCAACCTTTGGAGCCCTAATACAGAAGTGAGGTAAATGGCCCTAAAACTGTGAGGAAAACAGTACAAAAGCTGGCAGGAAGCTTCTCTAATAGCCTTATCACATTGCTCTGTGAAATATATAACTATCACTCATTAGACTGGGGGCATCTCTACAGGACAGACCTAGTCTCCAATGATCTAAGTCTAGCAGAGAGCTTCGGTGCATAAAGGTAGTTTGTAGCAGATTCAAGTGAAAGTACTCCTGCTGGATGGAAACTTTCTGCTCAAGTATTTTAAAAGTGTGCAAGACATTTTTGGTGTTTTGGCAACTCAGAAATTTTTGGAAAGGGGGAAAGGAAGTGGCATTTTCAGTATATTTGGGTTTCCTCTCCTCTCTAACAAATATAAAATAATTAAGTGAGAGGAAAATAATTCATGGTTTAAGGCTCAAGCAAACCTATCAGGCTTTATGTCTTTATGACGTTTTTCCTTCTACCAGAATGTAAATGTTTCGACTGAAAGTCCAAAACAGCATAGCACATACAATTGGAAATTACATGAAGATGTGGAAAGAACTGCTAAAGAAAAGGGATGTGGAAGAGCGCCAGAAATTGCTAATAACCGTAGCCTTATTGGAAAAACTATAAAGCACACGTGAGTCCCCAACCTAGTTTGTAGTTTCTCTTCTTTGCCATTAGCTTTTGAACTGAATAAAGAAGTAATGTATTCTGAAGCCTGTGATTCGTTATGTGAGTGAGATATTTAATCCACTTAATTCGGGTGAATTTATAATTTATCATCCAACCTGAGACACTTTTGCAAATGAAAGGGGACACTAAACCAGGTCTGTCTCAGACAACCTAACACATATATTTGCTCTACTCTCCATCCACTTAAGGGGCTTCTTTTTATTCTGTGTATTTTGTTCAAAATGTTCCATATTTTGCTCAAGGGGAGATCTTAATTGGGCTCCCATGTTATGCCAACCGGAAGTGAACATAAGTCTGCTTCAAACACACCCATTCATAGCCCAGCTGTGAAGACATGGCCCAGACCAGTGTTTCCCAAGAGGTGGAATACATGACTGAGTGAGAATCTGATCTGGGGCCGCAAAGAACAAAGTACACTGCATAAAATAACAGCCCAGCAAGGAGAAAGTTGGATTTAGGTGCTAAATTGTTTTTATCTCCTCTCTTACAGTTATTAGTCTTTCATTGTATTACATAACAGAACTCTAGCTCACAGGTTTTAATGTAGCTTAAATTAAATAGAGTTACTTTGTTTTCATTGTATTTATTTTTAGATTATTTCTTGCAAATGATACTAGTTTTTCATTTATAATAATGTCATTTTCTTTAAAAATAAATTTAAGTATAACGAAGAACCAGTTAAATAATATTATAGGTGGTATGTCAATATGAACAAAATAAATCTTTTAAAAAACAAGATAGAATTTCAAGACAGAACAACTAGCCAAAATGATCAAAGAATTAGAAGTTCTGCCCCAACAAACACACATTCATTCCTGATGCAAGGAATCATGGGAGGCAAAGGTGGTATAAGACTTTACACATGTCTAGGTCCTTCCCTGAAAGCCAAAAATATGAGTTAGGAACAAGTAGCCTCACAATGCCTTCATGAAAAGGGAAGAGCTTGAGAATTTGCAAGGGTAAGGAAGGCTATCTGAATACAGCAGGACAAGGAGATCAGATGAAAATTTAGCCAAGGGGAAGCAGAAGTTGAAAACCAAGGGATACTAACCCCCTCGGTTTAGCCACATATGGTTAAAGAAGGGGAAGGAAAGAACATAAACAGCAGAAATAATCCAAAATCTATGGTCAGAAATAAATAATATGACAGAAGAAGGTGATTAAGGGATGAGAATGGATGGCTCAAGAAAGGCAATCTGTCATGGTACATCTGCTATGAAATCCATTCATCATGGTCAACTGGCACAAAATGGGATAAAAGCCTTACCACCTACCTTTCCACCCAGATGTTTCCCACCCAACTCACAACTCAAAATCACCTAGTATCTTATCTCTACTCCTCTTTTAGAGGAAGATGAATGTATAAGCAAAACTTCCTATGGAATCTTTCAACATTAAATATGATGAGAGAGATATGAGCTGGAAATGGGTTTTTGGAAGTTGTTAGCATATTGGTGGTGACTGAAATCATGACAGTTGATAAAATTGCACTCTGCATCCCTCACAGACACCTTACCCATGCTACTATTGTCTGCAAAGAACTTCTCCTCCTATAAACCTTCCCCTGGTCTAGTTAAATTTTACTATTCATTGTTCAGGTCTCAGCTTAAACTCCCCTCTGTCTCCACCTGTGCCCTTGTCGTATGGTCTCATAGCCTCCTCTTTCACAGCTCCCATTGCACCATTGTTAATATTCCCAATTAGACTCTAAACTCCCTAAGGGAAGGAATGGGGTTCACAGTGGTATCCCCACCATCTGACCTAGTCTTATAGTAGCCAGCAGTCAATCAATGAATGGATAAGTAAATGAGTGGATGACATGCAGCACGTTGTTGTAACCCATGAACGTTCATCTAAGAAGCACATGGACCTGGCCTCTCTGGGCAAGCCATGAGGAGAGGTGAGAACTGGTGAGAAGAGGGAAAACAACAACCAGCTGTGGCTCAGACCAGGAGAATAACATAAATGGAAGTGAGCAACTCAGAGAACCTATGGGAGAAGGAGGTGAGGTTAATCTATCCAAAGGGACCCTCACATGGGTTGGGCTTGGTCATCACTGGCTTAGGAAGTGGGTGAGGCCAGTCTAAAGCTTGGAGACACCCTTGCTAAATAGGACATTACAGCACTCAGATGTCTGCTCATTGTGTTTATAAGAGTGATCTCATCAACACATGTGCTTTTTTATCTCCTCCTATTTGAATGACCCTCTATCCCATGGAAGGAACTGTTGAGCCACATCCCCTCGGTTTGAAAGGGGTGCAGCTCATATAACTGAGATAAGAGGAAGCCAAGCTAAGCCTGCCTTCCCTGCCCAGTTATGATACTTCTATTAAAAATAGAGCTAGTTATCCAAACAGCTACCTAAATACAAATTAATCACTAGGAAAGCATTTTCTAAAATGATCATAAAGAGAGACAGTTATGTAACTTTGGACAAATTACTTTATCGCTCGGAATCTTAGTTTCCTTATCTGTGACACTGGAATTGCAGCACTTACCTTTGGGCTGATAGGAAGCCCAAATAGATAAAGCACCAAACACAAAGGTTGTCATTATTTGCAGCAATTTACAGTAAACTTTAAGGAGATACATATACCTCAGCACACTGTGATAACCCTCTCACTAAACATTGACTCTTCTATTCCAAACATTAACCTAAACTGTGTTTTCCTTCAGATCTCCATAGAATATAACCTATTACTTTATCCTGAACATTTTTTATTTCAAGAAGCCTTACAGATTGGTATACATTGGTACCTGGATACCTTGAGTCCCTTGAGACATTCCTCTTTAGCCTAATTCTTCTCAATGTAGTAAAAGATAGCTTTTGAAGCTCACTTAAAAGGCAAGACCATATTTGTCCAGAATTCCACCTCGCAATTCCTGTTTCTTTCTTCCCCTGCAGCATCCATTAGACCTACACTCAGAGCACCAGTTCCTTCCCTGCCATCTGACTCCTTCCTGCTACCAACTCCCAAATTGGAACCTACCTTTCCCTTCTCCTGGGTTTTTCAGGGTATCATTCTTCTACCTCTTACATCAGAATCACTAGCTCCCTCACACCAAACCTTCCAAATCAAAGTCTGTAGGAGTGAGGTTGGGAATTCACATTTTAACAAGCTCCTTAGATGATACTTAGGCACATAAAGCTTGAGAATACTGGCCTTAAACTACGGGCAGCATTTCTGTGGGCCGAGAAAAGTGCCTGGGGGTCTTAGAGCAGGCTTCTGCTTTTACCACTTTTCAAGCCCCATTAGAATGTATGTGCATCTTTTCCCATTGCCTGAAAAATACCCTGACTGGATCAACTTTAAACCTGTTTTGAACTTTGAAAAACCTAGCGCAGAAACTGGTACCTAACCAAGTGTAACTGTAGTAACTTGTGATGAGTTTAAAGCTTAACTAAACCAATACTTCAAATTAATAGTTAATAGGCTCACATCAATGATTCCCAAAAGGTAAGGCACTTGCTGTTGACAGTGGGAGAGAGGATTTTTTTTTTTTTTTTTGCATTACTCGGACTTCTCACTGTGGTGGCCTCTCCCGTTGCGGAGCAGAGGCTCCAGACTCACAGGATCAGCGGCCATGGCTTACGGACCTAGCCGCTCCGCGGCATGTGGGATCCTCCCGGACCGGGGCACGAACCCGTGTCCCCTGAATCGGCAGGCGGACTCTCAACCACTGCGCCACCAGGGAAGCCCTGGAGAGAGGATTTTAAATGGCACACTCATGTAGCATGAAATAACAATGAGTCACAAAATGAGATTGTTTTCGATTCTCTTTCAACTTTTCTGATTACATCAAGGAATAAGTCTCAGAATAGTGCTAGGTTTCTTTTAGAACTTCCCAATCTGTTTTTTGTTTTTTTTTTTTTAATAAAGAGAGCATAGGTTTCAGGCTACAATTTTCTCAAGCAACAATATTTAACTAGAATGGAATGAATTTCATGACTGTCTGTGTATTTTTATTGTTTCCTTTGATTTATTTTATATAATGATATAAAATTTCCTTTTGTTAATTTAAATATTAAACAATAACTTGATTTAAAGAAAATAATGGTCTAGGTAATATATGATATGGCAAAAATCATGAAGGGTACAAATGAATGACTAAGTTTTAGGAAAACTCTCTAGTATCTAGTTCTAGATAAAGAACTATGAGCAGGTTAGAGCAATCCTTAGAGTAAGATTAGAAAACAGATTTTTGTATTGTGTCCCACGATACTGAGTTTGGTCCATCGGTGTCTTATGTGGTTTTATACACAAGAGCAGCAGTTCATTTAGGATTCCTTGGTTACATGATATGAATGAGGTTCCATACCAGCTGTCTTATATGTATGGTGGGGGAGGCAAAAGACCTCTTCCTTTTTCTAGGGACCATATGTAAAAAGGCAAAACCCAAGAGTTGTTTATTGATTAAGGACGTGAGCTACTTTTCTGCTTATTAATTTGGGACAATTACATATACATAACGCATACATACATATGTACATATATATTTAAATATATACATATATTTGTAAACTAAGCACAATGCCCAACACAGAGAAAGCGCTTAATGTGGACTTGTTATTCCATTGTTACTTAGAATTAGCATAGTTTCTGCTCTTTACCATTTTTTAGTACTAGAAGTGAATCACTGTTCTGAGAATGTTTAACCCTTTAGAACTCCTTAGTTCCCAACCAGGGATTGAACCCTTGGCAGTGAAAGCACTGAGTCCTAACCACTGGACCGCCAGGGAATTCCCAATTCCCACCTTTTAATTCTTTACTCTTCAAATTAAGCTGAAGAACAACTTTGATCCCTTGACCAAAATTCATTTCCCATATTTTCTAGCATTTATATTGTGTCTTTCCAAAATCTTATCTCATAGTCCATTATATTTAGGACCATGATTCCCCTGGTAGAGGGAGCCCAGCATTAAGAATAGGCTCAGAATATCTGGACTCCTGGGGACCCTGTCTTCTCAAATTTTATAGACACGCTAATAATAACACTGTTTAGCTGACTGAGTTATAAGAATTGATTCAGAATGAGTAGAAAGGATAGTGAATTTTGTCCGCTTTATTAGGAATGTCTCTTAGGGGAGAATATAGGCTGGTAATAGATTATTTAAGTTAGTAAGTACACAACAAACTGAGTTTTATAGATCATTAGGCCTTTATTCCTTCTCTGATGAGCTATTGTGCCTTATTTTTATTTGGTGATTTTTTTTCTCATTTTATACAGTAATGTTCATCTCTGAGATTGAGCTTTCGTGTGAAAGCCTTTGATGGAAAGTGTGGCTCCTGTTAGCACAAGCTGACTCATAAAAATGGGCTTTGGGAAGCCAGTCTTGCTTGAAAAGAAGTAAAAAAATCAACTGTGTGTTTGTTTGTGTTTCTCTTCTGTAAAGTATCAGAAAGAAGCGTAGTGGCCTTGCAAATGGAGATATGGTTGCCCCCCCCTTTTTTTTTGCTGCACCATGCAGAATGTGGGATCTTAGTTCCCCAACCAGGGATCGAACCCGTACCCCCTGCATTGGGAGTGTGGAGTCTTAACCACTGGACTGCCACAGAAGTCCCTTGGAGGCTATATATTAAATAAATGATATAATCTACTTTCTAAACTCAGTACAAACACATTCACAATATATGGTCACATAGTTTTGTTTGTTTTCTTTTGTTTCTTGTTTTACCCTCTCCCCCAATATGGGCTCTTGGTTACTGAGTCCATTTTCTCCCATTAGCATCAACTCTCAAGTCTCCTACTTAACTCCATTATCCAAGAACTCTAGGGGTTGACTTTAGCCCAAGTGGGTTAGTCTTGCTTCTACCTCTCAGGTAAGAGTCTCATTGGACAACTACAGCCAGGTTTTTTTCAATATCATACACTTTCACTGTTGAAGGTGGGTCCTACAGAGTCTAACATCTCTTTGTAGTAATGCCCTTGCTAGCTGGAGCTTTGCTAGTGCTACAGTGGTACCCAATAGTAAGGCTCCAATGTTGTAGCTCTTATGTCATATTCCACAAAGCTGACACCAGTCCAGACTAGCTGAATCGCAAGGAAATTCTGGCATCAGCAACATGCTGTGCCACATCCTTCTTATACATCTTGAACTTTGGTCACTAGACTAGATGCTTTCTTTCCTTAAAGTTCGTTTTATTTTACAGAGCTTGTTGCTTTTCCCTTCCAATGTACCTTTCAATGTTCATGTCCATCCTAGTTCATAATAAAAAATCTTTTTAACTTCAGGGATGTAGAATTTCAACTCATTCTTCTGCAAGAGAATCTGTAAAATCCAGGTTAGATAACCCATCTGAATTCAAGGCCACATAATCTTTCATGTATTATCATCTGAAGTGGAAGACCTATTTGCATCCTTAATGTATGGCATAGCCAGAGATGTCCCACTACACTGACTGCTTCCCATCTAGGGGACACTGGGTACAGGAGAACTTCATTTCAAATTCTAGTTTGTTTGTTTGTTCTCTTTTGGAGAATTTATGTAGTAGGGAATTTTGAGAAGCTGCTTAAAATGTCCAAAAAGCCAAAGTGGGTGTCCTAGAAACATAATTAGTACATTCTTTATGGACATACTATAATTCTTTTCAGGAAACAAACCCACTATTTTCTCAACCCTTATGTTGTTTATCCTTTAGAATATACCCCACTATCATACCATAGCTCGTTCTGATTTTCTTTTATCTGTGTACCTCAAAGATAAACAAACCTCACTGGGGTCTGTGAATTTAATTCTCAAGATGCATCCATATTTCTCAAATTATTGAGCTGGAAACCAAGCAAAGTTGGTGAGGGCTCAGATCTCATTTAGCGACCACATCTGTCATGGTATGAAGTGTGTCTCAGGCCTTAGTGGTTATGAAACTTTGCAGAAAATCAGTGTCCAAGTAGAAGGTCTAACCAAAAGAAACTTGGACTAAGGTCAAACCATCCTTGCCCTAGTGGCTTGAGGTTGTTCCTCTTTGTTTTTCTTGGACTCTCTAGAGGAGTCTGACCATATTCTCCTGCTTCTAACCGCTACATGTAGAATCAGAGCTGGCAGGGAACTGAGTGATCAGCTAGCCTAAAGCTTTATTTGAGTCACAAATTCCTCTACTGTTTTAATGATTGACACAGATGGCCAAGAGTACAAGTAAATACCCCATGTCTAAACATTGAAAAGTTAAAAACAAAGCTAAAAACGGGTTAAGAACAAATTCCAGAGTCAGGTAAGATTCTGCCTTCAGACCTTAGCAGCCAAAATATGCTAGTTCAGAGAGTAAAATTCCAGAACCAGAGTTTGTACCAAGATAGTTTTCCTTCCCTGGAGACCTCCTTCTCTCAAGTTCTGAAGTCCTCCTTCCCTGGAGACCTCAAGGAAAGTCTTCTTTTGGGTCTTACATGGGTCCTATTTTAGGATCCCCAATGATTCTGAGCTTCCAGTGGAATTCTGAACCATATCAGGTCTGCCTTCAGTAACTCTCCCAAGATAGGACCCAGAGAAACGCATGTCCTGCCACCTTGGTGAATTTCACATGCCTTTTCCGGGCCAGCAAGACTCAGCACTTCTAAGACCCAAGACACTGGGCCAAGGAGCCCAACAAATTGACTCTTCCAAGTTTCCAAAGGAAGATGTGTAAAGACTCTGCATTAGGGTTCTCCAGAGAAATAGAACATTTAGAATTTAAATATACATATACATGGGGCCCAGCCCTGCCTGCACCTTGCCTCCCAAAAGCACAGTTGTGGGGTTGCCTGGGGAATGCCCACGACAGAGCTCTCTCAGGAAGCATGCACTGCAAAGAGTCCCAGAACAAGGGTTGTCACAGGTTCAGGGCGGGGGCCTGTGGGCTGGTGGTGGAGTTGAGTACCAGTGTGACTGATGTCTATATCACCAGTCAGCTGGGCAAAGTACCATGAAGGAATAGCTACTGGCTTCAAGAGCTCCAACTCATGGCTGGCTGGTGGGTCCTTGAAGAGGAACTTGGCATAAATATATATGATTTATTTTATCATAAAGTAATAAATATATACGATTTATTTTAAGGAATTGGCTCACGTGATTATAGAGGCTGGAAAATTCAAAATCTGCAGGGTAAGCATGCTGGCTGGAGACCCAGGGAAGAACTGATATTGCAGCTCAAGTCCACAGGCAATCTACTGGCAGAATTTCCTCTTCTTCAGGGGAAGTCTGTCTTTTTTCTCTTAAGGCCTCCAACTGATTAGATGAAGCCCACCAACATTATTGAGAGTAAGCTGCTTTACTCAAACTCTACTCACTTAAATGTTAATCTCTTCTTTAAAAAACACCTTCATGGGCTTCCCTGTTGGCGCAGTGGTGAGAGTCCGCCTGCCGATGCAGGGGACACGGGTTCGTGCCCCGGTCCGGGAGGATCCCACATGCCGCGGAGCGGCTGTGCCGGTGAGCCATGGCCGCTGAGCCTGTGTGTCCGGAGCCTGTGCTCCGCAACGGGAGAGGCCACAACAGTGAGAGGCCTGTAAAAAAACAAACAAACAAACAAAAACACCTTCATGGTATAAGGAGCATTTCCTGAAATTGGAAAGATGTGGATGGGCATGTCTCAAAGCACAAAGAGAACTGAAGAAACTGGCATATATTTGAAAACAAAAACAAAACCAAAAACACCTTCACATCAACATCCAGACTAGTGTTAACCAAATATGTGGATACTGTGGCCTAGCCAAGTTGAAGCAAAATTAACCATCATAGGCTCCATGACAGCAAATCTGTTCT
The DNA here is from genome assembly GCF_005190385.1 of Monodon monoceros. NCBI lineage: Eukaryota > Metazoa > Chordata > Mammalia > Artiodactyla > Monodontidae > Monodon > Monodon monoceros. The sequence goes on from NW_021703767.1 coordinate 58,266,322, forward strand.
TAGATACAACAGCAGTAATGATTCTAAAAATAAGCCCTTGTTTGCCAAGTGCTATTACATTCTTTAAAGTTGTATTTGAACATGTCCATCTTACTATTTTACCTAGGAAAATATCAGTAAACCTAGAGGAGGCCCAGTAAGCTGCCTAGTGGTCAAAACCTCTAGATTTTATTTCCATTCTACTGCTGGCAGGCAAAAATGTCAGTACTGAAAAGACATATAACTTCCATGGGCTAACAGCTTTACTAGGCATGACCACATTTCCACAGGAAGAGTTTGAATTTCAGTTGTCAGGAAATCCTATATTTGGCAAATTGAGGTGATATGTAAAGCCCCATAAATAAAAGCAGGCCAGGTTACTTATAACTGTACTGATTACCTTTCCAGTCCCCACTTTTTGAAGACAGAACCTTAAGCAGTAAAGTTCTACTTTGCACTAGAGGGGGGAAAAATAGTATCTCCCCCTATATATATATATATAAATATATATATATATATATATATATATAAAAGGGGTGGAGAAACTTTTTTTCTATCTATATAAATAATCTGGATTCACTAAGGATTTTAAGAATCCAGATAAAATTTACCATGCTTTATAGACACTCAAATTAGTAGTCACAGGGACTATGCCATCCATTCAATCGATACATACTAACCAAAGAGGAAAAGAGAAAGAGATTTATAAGATGCAAAGTAGGAATATTAAACATAATAATAATAACATGGATTCAATACCAACTGTATATGCCAAATACTGCCAGACACATTATGTATACATTATTTCTAGTTCTAAATACTAGGCAGTAAATGTCATTTCTCCCAATTTAAAGGTAAGATTACGATTCAGAAAATTTGAATGACCTGCCTGAGGTACAGTGAAAACAAGTTGTTCTGCCAGGTTTCAAGCAGCCGCTTTCTTTGTGGAAAAGTGAAAGGCAGATGTAGAAACGATGCCTCTCAGACTTCTCTCAATTCCAGGAGTGTCAGGAAACTCAGGAACTTTCAGCGGACATATAAAGTAGCATCGATTCTTAGGGCTGAAAATCCCTTTGAGCAGTTTCCAGGCCACCTCAAGTTTCTGGAATTTTCTTAGTTCGTCTTAAAGAATGGGAATTTATTCAACTGCAGTGAAAATCCAATGAGAAAGACCAAAGTCAAGGTACAGAACCTTTTCCTATGAGCTCTAGGAAAGATTGGCAAGTTGCAGAAGAGGAAGCCTGAGGGGTCAAGTTGATGACCTGAGCTCTTTTCTTACTCTTATCTCTCTTCCTTGGTCCAAATCAGTGACAGGAACCAATACAAAAAGTCACCAAAACTCTTCTTCATTTATTCTTTCCTTCATTAATTGATCACATACTACATGCCAGGAAAAGCACTACAAATAGGAGATGACAGACACAGTCCCTGTGTCTTGAGGGACTTGCTGTCTAGCCCTGGAGAAAAACAAACAAATATGCACATAATTAAAATATACCTGGTTAAGTAATACAACAGATTTATATAATGGATAGTATGAGAGCATAGGAAGGGCATCAAGGGAGCAAGCAATTTACTTTCCTGGAAGGAATCTCAGAAATAGTAGTTGTGTCAGATGGTTGAAGGAGCAGCAGTAGTTGTATTAATAGCATATGGGCTCACCAGGTGATGCTGGGGTGCTCAAATGGTGTAACTTCCAAAGTAGCCTGTGACCAGGTGGCCTCAGGGACCAGGAGGAAGATGGGAGTTGAGAAAGATCCTGTTCATCTCTTCTGGGCCAAAATTCTTGATTTAAAGAGCTACAATTCCAACAGTTCCCATGGGTGAGGTGGGAATAAGTGTTCTGTAGTTTGCACCCCATTTGTTTGACCCCAGGCTGGTATGCCTGATAGGTTCTTATGTTTTTAGACACTTCCAGATATTAGTTCATCTGAATCAGCTCAACTCAGAAATTTCAAATACAGCAGTGCCATATCACAATGCTTGCAGAAAAGGTACGTATCATGGATTGAATTGTGGAATTGTGTGTCTGTAGATAAAAAAGAGTTTAAGACAGATAATCACTGATCTCAAGAGTCCTCTGTAAAGTAGCCAATCGCTATAACATCTAGAGCTGCATGAAGATCTTTCACTAGGATTAGCTCCACACTGACCAAAGTCTGACAGGCTTTCATAAACCTAGCAAAGGCTAGCTGTCTATTTACATCTGCTCAGACAGATACATTCACAGTAAACTTATTGGAGACAAATGTAAAATCACGATCAGTATGCATGAATTTTTGGATCTGTAGAATGGCTTAGTCATCATTATGTAATAGAGAATGTGTACTGGGTTCACTTACCATTAATGGGTGTAAAGAAAATGTCTTCTTGATTTCTCTGTGACTGGCCTGATGTTCCTCACCAGCCCCCTTTCCTCCGGGTAGCAGTGTGCGTGGGTATAGTGTAGTGGGTACGTGTGCGTGTGCATGTGCGTGTGCGTGTGTGTGTGTGTGTGTGGTGAGCCGGCAGGGTGAGGTAGGAAAGGGGTTGGAGATTTATGTCAAGCCAGTAGTCTCATCTGTCTCTTTAAGTAACTTATTCTCAGCTTAGATTACTCTCAAAAACGCTCAGTCTTTCAGAGCCCCACTTCCTCCTCTTTTAATAGCCAGGATGACATCTGAGTGTAGACGTGTAGCTCAAGGTAGTTAAAGGAGGCATGGTTCTAGGAGCTATGCTGAGCTGCCTGGATCTTCTATGGAGTGGCTGGTCTCAGCTGCTCCCTGGACTGACAGTTCTTTTGGCACCTGCTGCTGAAGGCCACAGCTGATGTACTTCATAATTTATGGTGGGTTTTCTCAGTTCATCTGGGTGCAGGAATTTCTCCTGATGACTCAATCCTTCCTTAGTCACCAGTGATGCTGCATGTCCCACCTGAGGTCTGACTGTTCTTCCCTAAAGGTTCCCAGGTCAGGTGTTTTGTTCTATAGCCCCCAGCTCCGCGGCCATTTTGCCCTTACTTGGTGATTTTCGGCAAACTTTCCCCACCCCTCCCAGGGCAAGTGGGAGTTTTTGAGTCCGGCCATGCCACTTGGGAACAAAGCTATATTCCAAGCCTGTCTCTATCTAATCTGCCCCACTTTTACTTTCATGTGACCACCTGTTAAGGGTTGAATTGTGTCCCACCCAAAAAGATATTTGAAGTCCTGACCCTCAGTATCTCAGAATGTGATCTTTTTGGGAAATAGGGTTGTTGCAGATGTGATAAGTTAAGATGAGGTCACGCAGTAGTAGGCTGGGCCCTTAATCCAACATGACTGCTGTCCTTCTAAGAAGAGACACAGAGACACAAATGTGTGAGGGAAGGAGGCCCTGTGACGACAGAGGTGGAGATTGAAATGCTGCAGCTGGAAGCCAACGAACAAATGCCAAGGGTTGCCAACAACTGCCGGAAGCTAGCAATAAGCAATGAAGTTTCTCCTGTGCAGGTTTCAGAGGGAGCATGCCCCTGCCAATGCCTTGATTTTGGACTTCTAGCCTCCAGAACTGTGAGACAATAAATACCTACTGTTTTAAGCCCCCGGTTTGTAGTACTTTCTTATAGCAGCTCCAGGAAACTAATACACCACCACAGGATAGAGCTGGAATTTCCTGGGTCCTGGGAGAGAGCCACCTGCCAGCATCCCAAACAGGAAGCAGGACGGACCCTGTGGGTTCTCCTCACTCAGATATTGCCCCACCCCTCCCGCATCTCCATCACCTTGCAGCCTCTGGAAGTCAGCTGACTGCCTGCTTTCCAGACATTTGCCTCTCCCTCTTCTCCCGACAATCCAGTGGGACCGAAAGTGTCCTTCTTTCCTAGCTTCCTTTTCCTTTCTGACTCAGATCACCCTTTTCTCAAACACTATGATCAAATCCACCAGGCCTTACCTCTTGGTATGTTGAAGAAAACAAAAGAAAGAAAGAAAGAAACTTAAAAATTACTTTTCTCTCCCCCCCCAAAAAATCTGGCTTTTCAATCTCTTGCTTTGTTGTAGACTCAAATATCCCATCTGAGATGCCAGAAGCAGGCTATTGACTGTCTCATTGTCTTTACAATTCCAAGTCTTATAACCATCGAAGGCTCATCACATGTAGCTCTGATGCAAAAAGCTCAGACTCAAAAGGTATTTGAGAGCAGAGTGGTCAGTCACAGAATTATTGCTTGATTACTTACCTTTTTGCAACTTGTAACATGCTCTCTCCTCTCCTTGAGAAATGAAGAAAAAAGAAATCCTTAGCTGTACCATGGGGTCTTGGGGAATCAGGGTCAATACTTCTCCTTATAAATAGATCTTTTATCTGACTCATTTGGTAGCTTCCACATGCAATCTTGCTGTGGGTTAATGGTCATAACGGTTTTAGTACTTACTGTCTGGCCATGTTCCTCCCAGGAACCCTGGAGTGGACATTACCGGTGGCCTACAGCACTCATTGTCTTTTCTTCCTTTCCAACAGACTATAATAATGTTTAGATATCCACTCCTTCCTGACACAGTCCATGTCCTCAATGGGCTGATAGGTCAAAGGGTTATTACATAACTTTTTCTTGTGATTGGTTCTGAAATGAGCATGTGATCCAAATTAGACTGATCAACGAGCTTCTGCTAGAGATTTCCAGGGAAAAACCTTCCTTGTCCTTAGGGGATGCTTCAGGAAGCAAGTCTCCTTTACACTGGAAGTGGAAGCAAAAAGCATGTCTCCCTGATTGCAGCTGGCAGCTGTCTCGCAGTTATGAGGACAACTGTCCTTAGGGTGAGGCCTGTGTTCAACAGAGCTGAGATGAAACGCATCTGAGTCCATTAACTGATGCCCACTTATCCGAGTCAATGACTTTCTATATGGTTTAAACTACTTTGACAGACTTGGAGTTGAGAGTATCCTAAAAGATTCGAACTTTAGTGGACATTTTAGAGTACGTACAATATGGGGGGAAAAGCCACAGATCAGTGTAACTTTTTTAGTCATTGATGCATAAATTTATTCTGCCTGGATGTTCTTGGAACTATGGAAAATTTGTTCCTTATATTTCTATTTCTAGTTACTTCACCTTTCTGTAGCATATCTTGATAGACGCATCTGCTCACACTAAGAACTTAACATTCAATGTATGAGTTCAAAGAATGGCTGTTCCATGGTGTACTCCCGAGAAGAAGGCTTTTTAGCTTTAACATTATCAATAATGTATAGGTGCGAGAACAGAAATACCAAAAAGGTAAAGACTTGCTTAAGCCCACAGATTTCCATAATCTAGGTAATTGTCACAAACACAGATCAGCGTAGAACAATTCCACAAACATACAAAAGGCCGAGATTTTCTCTGATATGTTGGACCCAGAGTCTTAACTCTGTCAATACATTTCTACTTTAATAATAGACGAAGATTCTTACACAATCAAAAGGAGAGATCTGTAGGGAGACATTAAGATGTTAGTTTCAAGAGATTCTCATCTTTTAGAACGTTTTTCTTTTCTTTTTCTTTTTTTTTCGGGGGGAGGGGGGCTGCACCGCATAGCATGCAGGATCTTAATTCCCCAACCAGGGATCTAGCCCGTGCCCTCTGCAGTGGAAATGTGGAGTCTTAACCACTGGACATCCCACCAGGGAGGTCCTAGAACTCTTAATGAAGCCAGGTGTAGTGGGAAATGCTTGTAGTAAAGTTAGATAAATAAGCATTTTCCATGGGAGGGATACACAAACCACATTTCTTTGTAAAGTAGCCAATCGCTACAACATCTAGAACTGCATGAAGATCTTTCACTAGGATTATTAGCTCCACACTGACGAAAGTCTGACAGGCTTTCATAAACCTAGCAAAGGCTAGCTGTCTATTTACATCTGCTCAGACAGATACATTCACAGTAAACTGTGAAATGAAGATTTTTTTCACTTGAATGTTCTCAATTTTTAACTCATTTAAATCATTAGTCTATAAGAGAGCTGGAAAAGGAAAGGAAGGTTGAAATGTAAGCAATTAGCTTCTCTTTGGTAGTTTTAAGAAGTTTAATTTAGGAAAGAGTTTCCTGGAATGAAATCTGGGTTATCTTTAAGTTTATCTTTGCCATCTCTCCTTAGTACGTTTAGTATTACTATATTAATACCACATTAAAACTTAATACTTTATTGTCTTATTAAATAGTCTTTTAAATGAAGCCTCAAAACTAAGCCAGGCAAGTAAAACTTTCAACATGGTATTTGCTGGAATTATCCAATTATTCAAAGGGATAAACCTGGCACATTAGGAAGAAGTTTACTCACATCCTCTTTATTCATGTCCAGAAAGTGTAGTCTTCTGAGGCGTTTGGGTAAATTTAAATGCCTGCACCATTTTTCCTCCCTTTGCCTAAGCATTGTGGAATCTTGGCAGCTAAAACAAGAATTGGACGCTACATTTTCTCTCAAATTGTTAGAGTCAGAACACAAGAAAGCATGATAAAAGTAGAACAAAGAGGAACTCCTTAAAGCCCAACAGTAATGCTGTAATTTTGCTCCAGTGCCAGGGGAGGAATGCAGGAACTCTGCCATCCACAGTCTTTTGGCAGTTCTGAGCAGGGAGGTGGGGTCACGTCATGTGGTGAGGAGGTGGGAGTGGGGGCAGGGAGTGAAGATTAGAGGAACCAGAACCCTCACCCTCTGGGAGAGACAGCCTATCATTGGGAGTAAGGCAGGTTACATATCTGCAGTTCTAATTGTAGGCCTGATTCCAGCCAGAACTTGCTGGGTGGTTTGGAAGCACCCTTGTAACTATTACAAGTCCATTCACCAAGGATGACAAGTTGTTCATTATGGCCCTTTGAGGTGTCTGTTTAAAACTGGGAGGTTTGGGATAAGTAATGCTAACATAAATGATGAAGCACTCACAATCCTGGATAAATAGATAACTAACTTATTTATCTAAGCTAATGCGAAGTGAATGTAAAGCAACACAATCACCTTTAACTTATCAACCTGGGTGGGGAAAAAAAACTAATCCGAAGATTTCCAAGGAATAAAACTAGTAAATGTAAGGTAGTACAATGATTTAGTTTAATTAATTTGATGCTTGGGCCCAGACAGTGTGCTTCCTTTGCTTTCTTTCACTGGATTTATTTATTCTGAAAGCAGATACTGAGGACCTCTGTACAATGGACTGAGCTGTGTTCTGCGTGCGCAAATCTGAATGAGTTTTTGATTATAATCCTCCATACTCTTAAAAGGAGTAGTGCATAACACGTGCTAAGTACTTAGTACCTTTTGAATGTTGAATGAATAATCCATAGCAAGAGATAAACCAGAAATCACTTCACCTACGATATTTTACAGAATATTTTCTTATTTACTTAAAGTTAACATTAAAATTCATTCTGTATATACCTGTTAGATGGGAAGGTGAAGACATCTGACTGTTAAAATTTGGTCAAAAAGGCACTAAATCGGTAATCAATGTACAAATAAAGAGCAATATATTTTGTGATTTCAAAGTATATCACAAACAATTTTCTTGAGCATGATTCTGTTAAATGAGAATGAGCTACTCTGTTTGGAGTGAACTCAAGGTTGACCTAAGGATCCTGTTAGAGCTCTAGTGAGACGCTGTATAAGAAAGTGCTTGGTAAAGTGCTATGAAACTTTTCATAGAGCACAGGGTCATCAGAATGGAAGCTGAAGTCAGACAGGCTGGAAACTGTCAGATAGTCCCAGGTCTGCTGCTGGCTGGCTGTACACCCTGGGGCAAGTTATTTTACCCCTGAAGCCTTAGTTTTCTCATACATAAAATGCAAAAGAATACTATCTACCTTATGCATTTTTAGTGACTACAAAGTGAGCTAAGGCACAGAAGCATTTTAGCCCAGTGGCAGTTCATAGCAAGAACTTAACATTAGCAATGATCTTCTTTTTCTTCATCATCAGAGCTCTTACTGCTAATCCTACAAAATGTCAAGATTGCCAAAAACAAAAAAAGGAAAGGTAAAACAAAAGTAAGCAAAAGTGCTGCTAAATCACATTCTTAGAGTCTCTCGCCTAGAACAGTCTGCAAATTGGTCTCTCCAGGCTTGTCCTCCTCAGACAGATGTTCCCAGCTATCAAAGTGACCTTATGGACGGAAACCTGACCATATCACTCCTCTAATCTCTTTCACAGTTGCCTGTTACCCACTGGGCAGAGTCTAGGTTTTTAGGGAGGGTCTTTCAGAACTGAGCCCCTGCCTGCCCCTTCACCCTTAGGTCTGACCAGGTAGACCAGATTTGATCAGGTAAATCAGCTACCGCCTGACCAAATCCTACTGGGTTATGACTCAGTTAAGAAAACACCAAAAAAATGAGCAACTCAGCTTAGACTCTATTACTTCTTGGGAAGCTACGTGCTTACCCATTTGTCAAATTGTTTATAAATACTCTATAATGTGAGCTCCTTATGGGTAGGGTCCCAGGGCTTACCATATATGTACTCGGTATATTTTAGGGGCTCCATAACTATTTCCAAATGAATGGCTGAATGAATAAATGAATACACCTCAGATAACCAGATGCAAACTATAGATTTGTAGAGTTGCTGGAGCCAGTATAAGTACCTTATAAGGGACCAAAAAGTAACATTCTTTTCCCAATCAAGTTTGAAAATAATGAAAAGATAGACATGGAAGTCTGGCAGAAGGAGATTAAAATGTCATCCTCATTACTGATAAAGATAATAAAGAAATGCATGGCTTAGGCGCATGACAACAGCGGGCTTCCTAAAAGACTTACCCACCAGCCACAGCACAGCTTCCACTAGAGGACTTGCCTCTGCACAACTTAGGGGCAGAAGGAGCAGACCAAAATGTGTACTTCCTGAGGTCAGCTCGCTCCCAACTACGCAGCGCCAGTTTATTTCTTAAAGGCACTAATGAGACATGCTTCTTCTCTGGGACAAAGTGAGTCAAATAGGGGAGAGAGAGACCACGAAGGTTACAGCAACAGCAACTGATGGACTTGTAAACAGGAGCTAAGGGAAGCTGCTGTGCTCCCATCCCCATTATCCTTACGTGCACGGATTGATTTAGATGCTGGTGATATTTCCCACAAGTGACAGGAGAAGTGGATACCCCCAAATTATATATCAGTCAGTAGATTATCTTTTGACTTCCCCTCTCTAATTCCCCCTTTTCAGTTGATCTATGAACACAGATTGAATGATGTACTTAAACTTCTTATCAAGATTTTTAAATTGTTTTTGTTTCTAAAAGATTATACCTCCTCTTTTACTCAATTAATTCAATTAATTCAAATTAACAAATATTTATTGAGACCCTGACAAGTGCCAAACACAGTAGAATATAAAAATGAGTGTATCATAGTGATCTTCTGGTGCTTACAATCTAGTCAGCATCTCCTGGATCTTTTCTCTTAGACAGAGAAAAGGAAACTCAGTTACTTATGAAATCAAAATGAACAGAGAAAAATATTCCTTCTTTTTTTTCTAATTTCCAAATGTTCTGAGTAGTTAAGTGACTGTTTACCCAGAATTTAAGACATTTCTCTTCTATCATCAGCATTAGAGCCAAGATACTAGGGATAAAGTTCACAGAAACCTCTGGAGAGTCATTTATCTTCTCACATCTCATCCACATTGCCCCATCGCAGAGGCCTGCAATTGGTAAAGAGAGGAACTGGGTGAAAAGGTTTGGACGGATTGTTCGAATCCATCATCACCACTGGAAAACTCAAACTAGGGGATGAATGATTTCACCTCCCTGCGTGAAGGCATCAAACTTACTCCTGTCCTCTCTTATCTTCCTGGATCTTCCATTGTTCTTTTGTTTAAAAAAATGTTGATATCTTATATTTCTAAGAATTTTATTTATTTTTTTTATTTAACTAGATTCTAGAAGACTACCCACATTATTTTACTAGATCTTAAACTCACAATAGTTTTTTAAAAATTCTGTTTTATTTTTATCTCATTTTGTCTTACATCTTATCATCAACTGGCAGAACTAGTCAAAAGAAACAGGGATTATAAATGATTCTAATTCCTAAGAGATAGAGTCAGGGTCTACTCTCAACTTCAACTGTTTAGCCAAACCATATGAAGAAATGTGTAATTTGGAGTAGGCCTCCAATTACACAAATGTGTAATTTGATCTCAGGATTGTTCCTTATTGCCAGAAGAGCAGCTTCTTTTCTTTCGCCCACTTCCGTATCTCTATTAGATTAATAGCAGGAGCACAAAGTAATTTGTAAAGGAAATTGCCATTTTCACTTTGGAGTAGCTTGGCAGCATATACGGCATGAGGACAAGCAGGAAATCCAGCGCTGGTATTTCTGCTTGGAAAAAAAGAGAATGACATAGTTAAAGCAATCAAAAATTCTTTACTTGAGATGCATTTATGAAACAGCATATGGATTCATATCAGTGATGAAAAATAAATAAATAAATAAATAAATAAATAAATATATATACATATATATATATATAACTTTGGGGGCATATATAAGTCTTTTGTTTCTAAACATCACGAATAAGGAAAATAGCAAAAAGAGGCAACAGATCCCAGAGTATAAGATTATCATTGTCTACATGAAGGGCTATAGGATCTTGGGCAACTAATTATACTTCTATGCCTTTTTTCTAGCTTTGTAAAGAAAAACAGAAAAGAAAGTCATCATGACATGGTTTTTTTAATCTCTATGCCTGTTCAGATAGGATAAATAAAAGGAAACGGTAGACAGTAGAATCACAAATCTTGTAGGGACGTCTCCAAATCATTTTGCATATGCATTTAAAAAAATTTTAATGTATTATTTAATAATGACCCAATGGAAGGTATATTAAACAGATTTTAAAAGAGGATTTCATGTACTAAAAAAATAGTCATTATTGGGCTAAAAAAAAAGTCAGATAATATTCACTTAATAAAATATACGTGTTTGTTTTGGGTTTTTTTTTTTTTTGCCAAAGCATTTTGAAGCCGTGAAGGAAAATGGGATATTCCCAGGAATAGTGGTAAGCACATTTCTGGGGTCGATAAGCTAGAAGGGGATCTTTGGCAAAAATTTTCTTAGAGCCGTCAATTTAAATCCATCTGGAGAAGCAATCAGTACTCCTGTAATAAAACCCTGGCTCTATAACATACCACTGTAATGCCCGATGTAATGCTCCATTTTTATAATATGTTTATCCTGTATTTAATATGACCCAATACCTAGTAGTGTTCAAATATAAATTTGAATAAATGCTGATTATTTCATATGAGATATGAGAATATCAGATAGGGATATCTATCTATATCTATCCATCTAGCCAGATATATAGATAATATAGATGATGTAAATATAGATACAAATATAGACATGTATGTAGGTATAGATATACCCCAGGTTAAAAACATAATTAAGTTCAAGTTGGGGATAGATAAATTCATAAAGACTAATTCACCAGTAAGATGTTGCATTACCTACCAACATTCATATTAGGTTGGAAGGCCCAGAGTTAATTATTAGGGCATCTCATAGATAGCATGAACAGGCTGTGTCAGGGAGAGTTATTCCCTCCAATTCTGGGATGGACCGAAACAGAGAAGATCTGTGGTGCTGTTTTCCATGATGTTGGCTCAGGGGTCTTGCCTTTGACTGCAGTCTTAGCTGTGAGCTCTGCCCAGGTGGACCACATCTCTTGTCTGTTCCTTGCCAGAGAAGGACCCAGAAGTCTTGCTCACGTACACCTTCAACCACTGCCAATAGCTACCACAACTCCCATCACAATTCAGCTCTTTCTACCAACTACACATTAACCTATGTGGAATCATCATCTTTCCCCGAATCTTCAACTGTTTCTGTTAACGATACTGTTTGCTTGTATTAGTATGGAATTTGCAAACTTAAAATGTTTTTAAGTTTTTATTAAAGAAAAAAAATGAAGAATACCAAAACAGAAAATTATACAAATTATTCAAATATTTTTAAGACCATGCCACCCCACACCCCTACATTCCCAGTCCCCAGAGGAAAACAGCATGAATTTCAGTGTTTCTTTTCTTTTTTTTTACAGTTTTCATATTTATTATTTATGACATGCATTTTATTACTAAAATGTAATAACGTAGATGATCAGCAACTCTGAAAAAATCACATAAGTTCTTCCCAAATAGCCTTTAATTCAGTCTTTCTTTTCTGACACTTAGGCATTTCTTCTGCTTTTAACAAAAGATGACATTACGCATATTGGTTTATAACTTTCTCTTTTCACTTGAAATGTATTCAGGTCAGTTTATTTAGATTTACTCACATGATTCCATTGCATAGACATACCATAGTTTACTTAACCATTACCTAACTGATGGTGATTTCGGTTTTTTAACGTTGTGCTATCACAAACAAGTCTGCAGTAAATATCTTGGCACATATAATTTTAAGTACTTTTGCTATCACTTCTTTATAAGATAGATTTTTAGGTGTGACATTGCTGGATCTTAGGGTATCCCATGTGAATAATTTTTAATAGATGCTGTCACAATATTGTTGTCAGTTTTGGATTCTCTTGTCCTTTATGCTTCTCCTCTGTAGACTCCAACTCAGTCTATGGAAACTTCCTTTGTAATATCATCCTGCCATTTAATCCAGACCTGATATCACCCTGACTACATTTTTAAGATACTATTTAGACCCTAACATGCTTAGACACTGACTTTAGCTTCCTAAGTGATTTTTCTCTATCTGGTTTCTCATTCTACACATTAGAGGCATATTAATCTTCTCAAAAATTATCTTATGTATATCACATCTCTATAATCCCCATTGCCTAAAAAATAGACCTTAACCATGCATTCAGTGTCCTTCATAATCATGTTTCAATTTTTCTCATTTTATCCTTATGTCTCCTATTTAAAAATTGGAGAGTGAGGGACGGATTGGGAGAGAGATCTACCATGAACCACAAACTCTTAGGCACTTTACATGCCTTAAGTATTTTAATAGTCATATCAGTTTCAGAAGAAGGGAAACTGAGGATTGGGAAGGCAATTTACTCCCTACCCCAGAGCTGTAGCATCTAGAGTTGTGGTTTGAAATTTAGTATATCTGACAGTAAAATGCATGTTCTTACTATCACACTATATTTGAATTCAATTCAGTAAATATTTATTTGACATATACTCCATGTAAAACACTTTGTTATGTGCTAGAGAGCATTAAACATTTAAAAAACATGGAACATAACTGACATTTAATCATGATGCCTGCCTCTCTGGCAACAACTCCCTCCAGGCAGTGAGCTTCCTGCCAGGGGACCCGGTCCCTGGCAATAGCTGACTGAAACAAAGGTAGGCAACCTGTTCTGGTGATCTATTGCTACCTAACAAGCCACCCCAAAATGCAGTGGCTTAAAACAATGACAATATTTATGGTGTTCACAAATCTGCAATTTAGATAAGTCTCAGAGGGGACATCTTGTCTCTGCTATACTCAGCACCAGCTAGAGTGTATTGAAGGCCAGGAACGGGAAGCATCTGAAAGTTTGCTTACCCCCTAGTCTAGAAGTTGGTGCTAGCTGTCAGCTGGGTCCTTGGTGGAGACTGTCACCTGAAACACCTTCTATGTAGTCTTTCCGGCTTGGGGCCTGGGTTCCAAGCACAAGCATCCCTAAAGGGCCAGGCCAAAGCTGTTTTGCCTGTTAGGACTCAGCCTTGGAAAGTATCACTTAGTATTACTTCCACTGCAGCTATAGGCCCACACAGATCCAAGGGGAGGAAATGTAGACCCCACCTCATGCTGAAGGACTATGGACATCACCTTGTAAGAAGAGCATGTGGGATGCTGCTGCCCTCGTTAGAATACCATCTGCCATAGGACCTGTGGATGTGCCAGTGACCTGCTGTAGGAAAATAATCCAGGATAATCAAATTCCCTTTCAAGTGAATATAATTTACAAATAATTTAGAGACTAAAATAGCTGCTGGAGATTCATCTGGAAGGACATAACAGAGAAAGAGGAGGAGGACATGATAGAGCATGCATTCACTGACATTATGGAGCAGTAGACACTAGGAGTAAAAACCCAAGTCTTATTCACTTTTCTGTGTATCCTCAACAGAGTACAGTACAAACACATAGTAGGGGCTCACATGTGTCACATGAAGACATACATGAATGACTGGAAAGAGGGGACACAAAAGAAGAGGTAAGTTTGGAGACGAAAGATGAGATTCTATTAGAAATATGTTGAGCTTAAGGTTCCAGCTGTAGCTCCTCCCTGAGATATCTAACAAGCAGTTAAGAAGGTGGGTCTGTGGTTCAAAAGAGAGAGCAAGGAAGCCATGCTTAGGAAGCCATGGCCAAGGTCAAACTTTGGCTGAATGAGACTTTCAGGGAGGAGCATGTAGAGGAAGATGGATGAGTAAAGCTCAAGCAAAATAATGAGTGGTTAATGTGATAGGCTTTAAATCTGAGTCGGATTTAATGTCTGTAATACCTGCTTCACCACTATCTAACTGTGTATTTTCTTAGGTTTGGCTACTTAATCTCTCTGTTCCTCAGGATCTTTTTTTAAAATTAATTAATTAATTTTATTTTTGGCTGTGTTGGGTCTTCGTTGCTGCATGCAGGCTTTCTCTAGTTGCGGCAAGCGGGGGCTACTCTTCGTTGCAGTGCGCGGGCTTCTCATTGCGGTGGCTTCTCTTGTTGCGGAGCACGGGCTCTAGGTGCATGGGCTTCAGTAGTTGTAGCTCGTGGGCTCAGTAGTTGTGGCTCGCGGGCTCTAGAGCGCAGGCTCAGTAGTTGTGGCGCATGGGCTTAGTTGCTCCACGGCATGTGAGATCTTCCCGGACCAGGGATCGAACCCATGTTCCCTGCATTGGCAGGCGGATTCTTAACCACTATGTCACCAGGGAAGCCCCTCCCCAGCATCTTATTGAAACATTGTTATAATAATACAAACTACTCACAGGACTGTGGATTACCTGGTATAATGCCTGCAAAGAGCTTAGAACAGAGCCTGGCACATAGCAATCAATGTATGTTAATTACCATAACTCTTCTCAGTTTTTTGTTTTTTTTTTTCATCTAAAGTTCAGGATTAAGCAGAGGAAGAGCCAGAGAATAACACTGGGCATGAAGGCTTTATGAAACCTTGTGTAATAGTCCTAATGAATAGCTGTGGTTACATTTATTACTGAGTTGCCAAGCATCAAAGAGTTGCTGACTGTTAACAGTTAAGAGGGGGTGACAGGGTGAGTCATATTCTCTAGACCAATATTTCACAAAGTCTGTGCTTTTGGGTGTGCTATAGTAATATATGTTGCATCAAGAAAAAAAAAGTATGTTCTATACTCAAATAAATTGGAGAAATGCTGAGTTAAGATTAAATAGACTTTTCTTAAATGTATATGCCAATACAAGTTACGGCTGGCTAAGAAGGAGATATAGAGCATCATTTCCCCAACTCTTAGGTCTTTATAGGGATCATTCTGCTAAACCAATGTGTAGAACACAACTTCTCAATGTTAGTCAAGGAAAAATCTCTTGGGAAACTTCTTAAAAATACATATTAGTGGATCCACCTCCATAGATTCTGATTAGAAATTCTGGTGTAGGGTTAAGGAATCTGTAGTTTTTAAAAAAACTCCCAGGTGTCACCTTGCCTCCAGGCAGCCCCGAAGAGTAACTGACCCCTCCCACAACCCCCTTCTCTCTTTCCAACCTATTCTGCGAAAAATGGCTCCCACAAAGAGGGGTAGCAAAAAAAGGGGGGGGTAATTCTGCCACCAAGGAGATGACTAGAAAATAGAATATCAACATCCATAAACACTTCCATTGAGTCGACTTAATGAAGCATGGACCCCAGGCACTCAAGGAAATCTAGAATCTGCTGTTTATAAACAAACAAATCAAACCAAACAAAAAAACCTTCTTGGGAACTCTCAATGTCATTATTTACACTAGCTCAAGAAAGCTATCTAGGGCTTCCCTGGTGGCGCAGTGGTTGAGAGTCCGCCTGCCGATGCAGGGGATGCGGGTTCCTGCCCCGGTCCGGGAAGATCCCACATGCCACGGAGCGGCTGGGCCCGTGAGCCATGACCGCTGAGCCTGCGCGTCTGGAAAAGAAAGCTATCTGAACTGAAAGAATAAGGACTATCCAATAATATATCTAAGTAAGTTATCCAGGAAACATAATGAGGACAAAGATTCAACAAACAAGCATAGTATAACTTTTACCTTCATACCTGTTATGCTTTCAAACACCTTCAGACAGTCGACTGTCAATATGGATGAAAGCTAATGATTTGATTATCATAAAATATAATTAGGCAAAAGTAGTTGTAGGCTCTACGTATAAAGAAATTCAAGGAACTTCCCTGGTGGCGCAGTGGTTAAGAATCCGCCTGCCGATGGAGGGGACACGGGTTCGAGCCCTGATCCGGGTAGATCCCACATGCCGCGGAGCAGCTAAGCCCGTGCACCACAACTACTGAGCCTGCACTCTAGAACCCGAGAGCCACAACTACTGAAGCCCATGTGCCTAGAGCCCGTGCTCCGCAACAAGAGAAGCCACTGCAATGAGAAGCCCGTGCACTGCAACGAAGAGTAGCCCCCGCTTGCCACAACTAGCCCGTGTGCAGCAATGAAGACCCAATGCAGCCAAAAATAAATAAATTAAATAAATAAATTTATCTAAAAATATGTAAAATAAAATAAAAACAAAGAGAAGTAATCTAACAAAAAATTCAAATTACCGCCCCATGGAATTAGTGGTAATCTGACAGATTTCTAAGAATTCCTAACAGAACGTTCAGGCAGTCAGATTAGACTTTTTAAACCTACTTAGGACTCATATCTAACACAATGGGGATATTTGTGCTCTCCGTGTGCCTGTTTAAAATTTAATCTAGGAAAAAGCTCCCTAACTGAGATTTATTTGAAGATCAAAAGAGACCTGAGAATATGCTGATCTAAGAGATATACTGTTAAATCTAATTTAGGAGAGAGTGTCTGAGACCATTTGGAAACAAGACAGTTTTTTCTTGTGAACATCCTAACTCAGAAGAATTTAGCAAAGAGTGAATGGTTATATATACTTCTACTTTTACAGTCTGCTTTAAAACTTTTATGGTAAAAAATAAAAGAAGATAAAAGCATAACATACCTTCCAGGCATCTCCTTACCCACTCAGGCAGTTAATCATTCTATATGTCTGACAAGATAGCATTTGGTTGCGGTCACTCTCTGCCTTTTCCAGCACCCTTGGTGCAGAGGGGATGCGAGTAAGGATAAATTAGCCTATGAGAGGCCACCCATGCTGCATTCTTCCAGACTGGAAAAAGATAAAGAGACATGACCATTAAATGCAACGCATGGTCCTATGTTAGAGCCTATAAAGAATATTATTGGGACAAATGATTAAACTTGAATGGAGTTTGTGAATTCAGTGTTCGTCAGTGATAATTTCCTTATTTTAATCCTTATGTTGTGGTTATCTGGAGAATGTCCTAAACTATTCAGGAGTGATGGGCACCACCTTCCAAACGTACCTCCAAATGGTTTCAGAAAGAATGTTTTTGTGTTATCCTTGCAGCTTTTCTGAAGTTATTCTGAAATTATTTCTGAAATTGTTTGAAATTATCTTAAAAGTAACATTATCTTTAGCATTTAGAAAGACTACATTCATTTTATCGTTTGTGTTTGTTTATCATTGATTTTCTCAGGCTCTCTAGGTAAACTACCAAATCACCTGAAAATAATTTTACTTCTTTTAACTAAATTCCTGTACCCCTTATTGTTTTCTCTTTTTAAATTCTGCTGGTTAATAACTCCAGACAGTGTTCAATAGTAACAGAGATAGTGGACATTCCTGACTTTTTCCTAATCTTATTAGAAATTCCCCTAATATTGCCCCATTAAACACAATTTTGGCTTTAAGAAATATGCATCATTTCCTATTTTCTTGAGCAATTTTTTTTTTTAATCAGGAAGCATCTTTCAAGAGCTTTTTTCTTCATCTAGGGAATAGTCATGTGATTATTAGTCTTACATCTACTAATGTCATGCTCATATTAATAGATTTCCTAATACTGAATCATCCTTGCATTCCAGAAATGAATCCCACTTGCTCATGGTACATTATCTTAATGTGGTATTGTGTCCTGTTTTTAAATGTTTAATCTAGTATTTTTGCATTGATATAGGATGATTGCTTGTAAACATATTTTCATGTTAGAATTGCGTTCCTCTGTACTGTTTTTAGCAGAACAGCCTCCATGAAATGGTGCTTGGTGGTAACAGAAATGATGTGGGAGGAGGTGTCAGGGAGAGATGGAGAGACTTGGCATTAGAGTCACACAGACCTTTGGGAGGTTTCTGGCCCCCTCCCCTTACTGACTGAGTGACCTTGGAGAAATTATTCCTGCTCTTCTACCTTCTATTTCCTCATCTGTCCAATAAGAGAACCATGGGTTGTGTGAGGACAAAACGATGTCTATAAAGACTCCAGTACAAACATACATAGATACAGAGAACAGAGTAGTGGTCACCAGAGGAGAAGGGCACAACGGATGAAGGGGGTCAACTGTATGGTGATGATGGAAACTAGACTTTTAGTGGTGAGCACACTGTAGCATATACAGAAGTCAGACTATAGTGCTGTACGTGAAACTGATATAATGTTATAAACCAATGTTACCTCAATTAAAAAAAATACCAGTACAATGTCTGGCACAATGTAAGCCCACATAAACATTGGGATATTTTGCTATAAAGAATTATTTTTCTTCTGCTGCTTCTCACATTATGAAAATAAACGTAGTGTTAGGATATATGTAAACAGATATCATAGTCTCCTCAGGAGCCACTCAGTGCCTCAGCTTAAATGGTCCCCAGGATTCTGCTATGATCACCGAGCCCAGACCGGCTTAGTGAGCCAGCTTTGTATTTTGTCCCTTCTTTTATAGTCACCCCATTCCAGACTAGAGGTTCCACGTAAACAGTAAGTGCCATGTGGGGGACAGGGTGGGGGACTGTGAAATGAATGGAAAAGGAAGATAAAATTTCTTGAATCCCTACTACATGCCAGGGGCTAATTTAGGTCTATTTGTAGTTAATAGGTGAGGAAAGTTGGCAGGTAGCATCAAGATCTCAAAACCTGACAGAACCAGCTTAGGGGTAGGGGTGGGTGTCATCTCTCTATCTAAGAGTTGAGATTAGCTTTTGTTCTTTTCTTCTTACCCTCTCCAAGAAGAGGAGAAGGGAAAGATGCATTATCTCTGAGTTGAGCTCCTGGCTACTTAATCTCTTAGTCAGTGTTCTGAGCCTGGGGAAATCTTTCTGTACGGGGCTATGGTCATGCTTCTAGGACTCCTGAGTGTGGAGAGGGTAAGGAGAGTGCTAATTTATTGATGCATTTATTCTACATCTCTTTATTAACTCAGAGATGAAAAGGCTGTCTACCACTCTAAGTCTGGTAGACAGAGAATTGTGGGCGTGCTGGGGAGAAAGAGGTTGGCCTAAAGACACTGGCATTTGTGCTGAACCTAGAAAGTTGAAGCTAAATAGAAAAGCAAAACCTGTGGGAGACAGCATAGTGCAGGTACTAAGAAACAGGCTCCAGACTGACCCAGACCGGGGGCTACATTTTGTCTCTTTCTTGCTGT
Source organism: Monodon monoceros (assembly GCF_005190385.1). Taxonomy (NCBI): domain Eukaryota; kingdom Metazoa; phylum Chordata; class Mammalia; order Artiodactyla; family Monodontidae; genus Monodon; species Monodon monoceros. The sequence goes on from NW_021703767.1 coordinate 58,285,916, forward strand.
TGACCTTGAACAAGTTCCTTATGTTTTCTGAGCTTTAATTGTATTGTCTGTAAAATGAGGGAAAAGGATCTAATATATATGGGTTCATGGTGAAATTAAAGGAAATGATGCAGGGAAATCACTTAGCCTAGTGCGAGTCCTCAAAGATAATGGCTGTTATTATTATCTGGTCTTCAGTAGTGTTCCTCAGTCTTGCCTTTGTCAATAGTCCTTTCCTCAAGTTTCTTTTTTTTTTTTTAAACAGCTTACTGAGATATGATTCCCATAACCATACAATTCATTCATTTAAATTGTAGAATTCTGTATTTTTTAAATACATTCATAAAGTTGTCCGCAGTGTATATTAGAACATTTTCATCAACCCCCAGAAGAAACCCCATGCCCATTAGCAGTCGCTCCCTACCCCTCCTCCACTACTCCCCACAATGAGCTCTAGGCAACCACCAATCTATTTTCTGTCTCTATAGACTTGCCTGTTCTGGACATTTCCTATAAATGGAATCATACAGTATGTGATCCTTTGTGACTGGCTTCTTTCACTCAGCATAGTGTTTTCAAGGTCCATCTATGTCAGACCATGTGTCAGTACTTCATTCCTTTATATGGCCAAATAATATTCCATTATACAGATATACCATTTTATTTTACACATTTTATTTTACACATTTTATTTATCCATTCACCAGTTGAAGGACATCTGAGTTGTTTCTACTTTTTGGCTATTATGAATAATGATGATATGAACATTTGTATTCAAGTTATGTGTGAACATGTTTTCATTTCTTTTGGGTATATACCTATGAGTGGAATTCCTGGGTCTTATTGCAGCTCTGTGTTTAATCTTTTGAAGAACTGAGAGACTGTTTTCCCATGTGGCATTTTACATCCCCACAAGCATGTTATCCTTTCCAACATGTGATATTATCTGTCTTTTACGTTATAGCCAGTGTAGTGGGTATGAAGTGGTATCCAATTGTGGTATTGAAGTGCTTTTCCCTAATGAATAATGTTCAGCTTCTTTTCATGTGCTTATTGGTCATGTGTATATCTTCATTGGAGAGATATCTATTCAGATCCTATGAGCATTTTGAATTTTAAGTTTTTTTTTATATTCTAGGTACAAGTCCCTTATCAGATATATGATTTGTAAATATTTTCTCCCATTCTGTGGGTTGTGTTTTTTTCTTTCTTGGTATTATTTGTAGCACAAAAGTTTTTCAAGCTTCTTTTTAATGTAACTTATGGAAGTCTATATTTCAGCATTTAGCTCCTACAAAAATATTCCAGTTGGTAGACTTTCAATGGAATAGTTGGCCTTGTACTTCATTGACAAGACTGAAGCCCTCAGTATGTAAATATCCTGTACTCTTAACTCTTTTCATCACATAGCTCTTGACCTACGTAGGTATCTATCCCCCTCTCTTTTCCTTTATTCATACTCTTGAAATGAGGAATATATATCCTCATCAAGGCCAACCTTCCAACTGTAAGCTGACCTCGTCCCCTCCATCTTCTCCCAGGAACTTTAATATTTTAATAAAATATTAAAAAAATATATCTGCATCCTCCAAATATACATCTCCAGCCATGGCCATGATCTCTACCCTGCACTTCACTTGGAAGATCTACAGATATCCTCCAACTCAACATGTCCAAAATTGAATTCCCCTCCTCATGCCATATCTTAGAGTCATCGTGAAAATCAAATGAGAAATATTTGGCATAGTAAGTACCAAACAAATGGGAACCCTAACATGATGGTGGGACCACACCATCTCCTGAGGCAGCCCTGAGTCTGCAGAGAAAACTGGACATATGAGAGATGTGGGAGTTCTGACTTAAAAGTCAGGAGCTCCGTGGGGAGCTCTTAAGAACAAGGACATTGGCTTCCTTTTCTATAATATGAGATTTTGTAAAACTTAAATGATATAATAAAGACAAAGTACCTAACATGCTGGTAAATAATAAGCATGGGATGAAAAATAGAAAATAAGCAACAGTAAACCCCAAGCAGAAACTATGTGAAAAACTGATTCTTCTCTTTGCCTAAATATTTGCCCATTGATTGTTTGCCAGCATCCATTTTTAAAAAAAATCTCTAATTATTTTATCCAAAAGTGTGCTTTTGTCGGTGGTGGTTGGTGGTGGTTAGTGTTGATAGTGTGAAAGTTTTGTCCTCCTAAAGGATAGTCAGCAGTGGGAATATAGGATGACCCAGGATATCTGTTTTTCAATTTCGACAGCAGTTTGTGTTTCCCAGATGTTAGCTCTGCTGACCTTCAGCTTTCAGAGGTCACCTCAGCTTCCAGCTTCCCACTCATGGTATCTCTCTTTTCTTGCTGAGCACAGGCTGGCATCGATCCCAGTTTCTCCTTTGAGATTCAGCAGAAGATCCTGATGGAGGAGGATAATGCCCAGAGAGAAGAGCCCAAGGAGGACAGAGTTGGCGACGGGCAACGTGTCGTGAGATCTCCCTTTGTGTGCACTTCATCCTCAGAGGTTTTCAGTAAATATTTATGAGTACCTACTCTCTGTGATGCATATTGGGGACGACCTGGCATTTCCCAGTATAAACCCGGGAGTCCAGCAAACAACAGGAAGATAGGCTGAGGCTGTCAATTCTAGCCTGGAGCTTTGATCATGCCCCACTGAGCACGTGCTGAGGTTTTGTTTGGACCAACACAAAAAGGGGTGGGATGGGACGCAGAGGGAAAGGCATGAAGTTTTAGGTGCTCTAGAAGAGCAGCTGATCCTACTGTCTCCTTGCAGGGTCGGGGATGGGGCTCCAACTCAGTAGCTCTCCAATCCACAGGGCTCACATTGCTGCTTGTAATCTTTGTAATGTGTTCCCCATCATCAACAAAATAAATAGATTCATAAAGTGTGTATTTTCCTTATTATTTCTTAATATGCATCAGATGAGCAAGTTACCAGGGGACGGGGAGCGGGTGCTCAGGGATGTGCTCGGGACCTGGTTTAGTTGACCTCACCAGGATTAGCTGATCATCTCTGCACTGCAAAGTCCTCCTCTAGTAAGGGAGGGTGATTTCAAGCTAGATTTAATTTTTCATTTACTTATTGTGCTACATTTTAGACACAGGAGTTAAAATAGAAAGCTCCTGGGTTAGTGAAGTTTCTCCAGAGAAACAGAACCAACAAGAGGTGTATATGTATATAGAGAAATATATATATATATTTATATTTTATATAATAGAGAGACAGAGAGGGAGAGTGCTAGAGATAGAGGTAGAGATAGAGAGACAAAGAGAAAGAGAGAGAGAGGGAGAGGGTGGTTTAAAGACTTGTCTTACATAGTGGGGGCTGGCAGGGCTGAAATCTGCAGGGCAGGCCCAAAGGCTGGAAATTCAGGCAAGATCTGATGCTGTAGTCTTGAACACAGGTTCCGGGGGACACTCTGGAAAGCGATGTAGTGTTTCTATGTTAAAATCTTGAGAATTCCTTCTTCTTTGGGAAACCTCTATCTTTGCTCTTAAGGTCTCAACTATTGGATGATGCCCAGTCATGTTATGAAGGGTGATTTGTTTTACTCAAAGTCCACTGATTTAAATGCTAATCATATCTAAAAACACCTCACAGCAACATCTAGTCTGGTGTTCTACCAAAACACTGGGCACCATAGCCTAGCCGAGTTGATATAAAATTAACCATCACAGCCCTCTAACCTGAGGGAGTTTATGTCTTGAGCAGAGATAGATGATAAAACAGAAAATTTGCAATCCAATCACATGAAGTACTTTAGCTCCTAACCAAGACCTGGGTGGAGTTAGGAAAAGCTTTCTGGAATGTGTGATTCCTGCACTTACTATTGCTGGTTATGAGGAAAGAGGTGAACAAATATGACACTTGTGAATAACTGCAAGTCATTTATGATGATTGAAATGTCCCCTCCTTGCAGGGAGAGGGCAGAGGAAACAGTGAACTACTAGTTAGGAAAATAACCTGGAGTAACCAGATGACTTGCTTTTTTGTTTATTTGTTTAATACTAAAACAAGGATTCTGGATTTATTTTATCTCATGTCTTGAAGGAGTCACTGAAGAATTCTTAAGTGTAGAAGTGATGAAATTAGATTTTCAGTATTCAAGACCAATTTATGTAATTATTCAACAAATAATTTATGGTATCTGTCACGTATGAAGTACTGGGGGAGGCACTGGGCATATAATGGTAAACAATGCAGAAGTTCCTTGACCTCACAAAGCTTAGAATTATAGGGGTGGGGGAGGTGAGGGAATGAGGGGAGAAAAAAGAAGACAAATAAAATAATTACAAATTTTAATTTGTGTTATTGAGAACAGAGCCTTGATTCAGAAGCTTATCATTCCAATGTCTGCTTACTCCTGTCATCCCCGGCCATCACATCCCTGCCATAAGTGCAAGCTTCAAATACTGAGTAATCCCTCAGCAACTGCCCTTTACCTCATCCTGTCCCTTCTTGTACTGAAGCTGGGAGCAGTTCGAATGGAAAACAAGGGATTGATATTTCCAATAGGATCAACGCATTCAACTATTTACAAAGTCATAGGGAATTCAACATGGATGCTGATAGCCCATGAGAGATAAAACTTTCTTTTGGAGACTAACTGCCAGTGAATTATCCATTAGAGGTAATGTTGCCCTCCACCCATATGGATCCTTCAAAATTGCCTGTGTAAGGAATTCCCCACCTGGATCATCACTTCGATTAACTCAGGAGCCAGACAGGATGAAAGACAAAACTAGCTTGTCAGACAGCAAACCAATAAACCACATCAGGGCTTGTCTTGATAACATTGCCCATCAATGCTCAACAGACCAGAGGAATGAAGAGCATGTAGGTGATTTCCCTCCACCAGCACTCCAGCTGTTGGGGTCCTCAGACCTTATCAGGGCTTTTTGGAGAGGAACCAGCGGGAGAGCCACAGAAACTTCTGCAAGCAGGGGTGGGAGAGAGGGAAGGAAATGCACTCTTTAATCATATCCGCATTTGCCTTCTTGACTAGCAAATTCATTTCAATACCTGTAACTTCCCTCTTGTGAGTTCTCAGGTTCATACACCTTCTATAAAGCTAACTTTTAATATTAACATTAAAGGTAGAGTGTATCTATCTACCCACGTTAAATTTCTGGAGATTCTTATGTCAACGTTATAAATATAACACATACCCTGGAGATCAACCTCTTGAGATGAACAATAAGAGAAGGACCTTTTTTTTTTTTTTTTTTGCGGTACGCGGGCCTCTCACTGTTGTGGCTTCTCCCGTTGCGGAGCACAGGCTCTGGACACGCAGGCTCAGCGGCCATGGCTCACGGGCTCAGCCGCTCCGCGCGTGGCATGTGGGATCCTCCCAGACTGGGGTACGAACCCGTGTCCCCTGCATCAGCAGGTGGATTCTCAACCACTGCTCCACCAGGGAAGACCCAGAGAAGGACCTTTTGAATAGAATTTCTTTTTGTTCCCATTTGAGAAACACAGTAAATGAATTTCGATTACCTTCTTTAGGCATATTTGTAACTCATAGAAATGCCTAGTTCTTGTGAATAGCCAGACATTCAAATGAGTCTAAAAGAACTGTACCAGTCATAAGCATCACTATCTGTATCTCAGAAATAAATGCTTCAAACAACCACTTAGAACTCTTTGAGCACTGATGCTAAATATCTAGTCAGAGATGGGTGGTATGTAATAATGTTTTACTACCTCTCTTCACAACTCCCCTGAGAGAAATTACCTCCATAATGTGAAATATTTAAGAAGGTCAAGCACAGATGAATGGATGAAGAAGATGTGGCACATACATACAATGGAATATTAGCCATAAAAAGAAACGAAATTGAGTTATTTGTAATGAAGTGGATGGACCTAGAGTCTGTCATATAGAATGAAGTAAGTCAGAAAGAGAAAATCAAATACCGGATGCTAACGTACATATACGGAATCTAAAAAAACAGTACTGATGAACCTAGCGTCAGGGCAGGAATAAAGACGCAGATGTAGAGAACAGACTTGAGGACACAGGGGAGGAAGAGGAAGCTGGGACGAAGTGAGAGAGTAGCATTGACTTATATACACTACCAAATGTAAAATGGTTGGCTAGTGGGAAGCAGCCGCATAGCACAGGGAGATCAGCTCGAGGCTTTGTGATGATCTAGAGGGGTGGGATAAGGAGGGTGGGAGGGAGGCTCAAGAGGAAGGGGATATAGGGATATATGTATACGTATACCTGATTCACTTTGTTGTACAGCAGAAATTAACACAACATTGTAAAGCAATTATACTCCAATAAAGATATTAAAAAAAATAAATAAAAAGGTCAAGCAAGTAGCCCTAAGTCCCAGGTGACACAATTGGTTCACTGGAATATTGTCACTGAATTTCCAGTTCAACACTTGACCATAATAGTCAAAAGTTACCTGTTTCGTACTTATTTCTGTGAGAACTCAGGATCTGTAACTATGGAGTCATCCAAAGATTAAAAAATGGATGGCAGTCAGGAGTGGGCAGAAATTCAGTATTTTAACTGGGCCCTTAGTGAAAATTCAATTGAGCAGCTTTTTCTTGGACTGAGAGCTTTGTTTAACATATTAGGAAACAGAATCTGGACCACTTTATTGGAGTGTTTAAATTCTGTGGCTGGAGCTCATCTTTCTCTTTCACCCTACTCCTATATAATCAGTTTCCACTTCCCACATAGCCACTGGCTCTTCCTGTATTTGTCAGGCAAGGAGGAGCCAGTGCAAGTTTAGAGCAAGGAAATGACATAATTAAAATGGTATTAGATGTAAAATCTAAAATTCAAGGCCTCATCCCTTCCCTCCCCGCAAGTACCCCCCCAGCTCCCTCGATCTTATCTCCCAAGCCTCCCTCCATGTACTGTAGGTTCATGCAGGCTGCATTACTCACCACTTCCCTAACCTGCCTTTACCGCCCAGCTGCTTTGTGCATGTTGTCTCCTCTGCTGGGAGGCTGTTCTTTCAATATGAAGGCCACACACATTGTCTTCCCTGATAGACTCATTGGGCAGAGATACTCCTTCTCTGAACTCCTTTGTATCATTTTCTTTAGATTTTGTATTACATGATCACATTAGTTATATGCTAGGCAGTAAATTCCTTATGTATAGACACACAGTAAATGTCTTGTTTTATCTCCACTTCCCACCAATCTAGGCATATTGTGTGGAACAGAGTAGATGCTTAGTAAATCTGCCTCTGTGTTTAACATGCCTCATGATCTGAATCTTGGCCCCTGCTCTGAGTTGTCAGAAGTCTCTAGTGCATTGAAGTCTGTATATATCTGGCACGTCAAACACTTATCCCTGTAAGACATGGCTCCAAAATAAATACATAAATTATAGTATATTATATTATGTTATATTATATTATGTTATATTATAGGGGAACTTGAATTCAAGGTATGAGATTACTGGAGGGATGGTGAAAGTCAGATGAAAGAAAAATTAAACAGGATCAACAGAGAAGAGAAACTGAGTTCCCAGCAATATCAAGGATTACCACTGATAGAGCACTGTTTTTTTCTGTGATGAGCAGATAAGCTACAAAGAAAACTCCTTGTTTTAAATCTGCCATGCAGGAAAAGTAGACCAACTCAGGGTCCTCAGATGATTAGAAAAGTAAACCAGATAAACACAGCTGGGATAGGTTAATCTAAAGGGGATACACACACATACACACACACACACACAGAGAGCATCCTTTTCCTGCCTGATTCCAATAAAACTCACAGAAAAAAATGGAGACAGATCAGAAAGAAACACTTTGATGCAGAAATTAATCAGATGCTCCAAATGTATTTAAATTATTCTCATAATTAGAGAGCCAGTCTTTTAATAGTTTGAACATAAGGAAGCACATGGGGATAAATTTCCACTTTAATTTTGATTAATTTTCTGGTGTTAATTTGATGAGCTAATGTGTTATTTATACTTAATATATTTGAATATATATATGAGAACACAGTGTAAAATCCAAGTACCCAATAAGATGATTGGAATAAGAATGCATTGAAGGCATAAAAAAAGAGTAGAAATCAAAAATCTTTAGTACAATAATTTAATAACTTAATTTATAGTAGTACAATTCTATTACATTATACATTATAATATAGTACATTGAATTGTGCTACTATATATTAAAAATTATAATTTATAATAGTACAATTTAATAGTAAATTTGACACTGTGCTTCCTTACAAACAGGATACAAAGGGAAACATTGGTTTACACAGTTTTCCTTAACAATGATTGCAAATCCAATGTTAAAATAGATGAAGATACCTTTTCTAAGAAATGAAAGTACTTGGATTTTTTTGAGAGAGAAAATTTATCCTAGCACTACATTCTTTTTTTTTTTTAATTTAAAAAATTTTATTATATATATATTTTTATTTTGGGCTGCGTTGGGTCTTCGTTGTTGCAGACTTTCTCTAGTTGCGGCAAACGGGGGCTACCCTTCGTTGAGGTGCACAGGCTTCTCATTGCAGTGGCTTCTCTTGCTGCGGAGCACGGGTTCTAGGTGCGCGGACTTCAGTAGTTGCAGCACACGGGCTCAGTAGTTGTGGCTCGTGGAGTTAGCTGCTCAGTGGCATGTGGGATCTTCCTGGACCAGGGCTCGAACCCGCGTCCCCCGCATTGGCAGGCAGATTCTTAACCACTGCGCCACCAGGGAAGTCCCTAGCACTAAATTCTAAAAGGAGTTTATGAAGTGGAACTCAACGTCTATAAGGCAGTACAACACAATGGTTGATGTCATTAATAACAGTTCCAGAAAAGGGCAAGCTGTGGTTGGAAACTACTCATTTGATGAGGACGTTATGCTAAGTGAAAGCCAGGCACAGAAAGAAAAAAACTGCATGATTTCACTTACATGTGGTACCTAAAAAGGTGGATTACAACACATAGAAGGTAGGTGTGGAAAGGTGGTTACCAGGGGCAAGGAGGCGGGGCTGGGGATGGGGGATGGGATGATGTTTGTCAAAGGGTACAAAGTCGCAGTTAAAGGATAAATAGATCTAGAGATCTAATGTGACAGCATGACGATACTGTGTTGAATACTGGAAATTTGGTGAAAGCAGGTATTAGGTGTTCTCATTATACACATAAAAAAGGTAACTGTGAGAAGGTATGTTAATTAGCTTGACTGTTACAATCATTTCATTACGTGTATGTCCATAAAATACTCATGTTGTCTACCTTAAATATATACTATTTTCATTAAAAAAGAAAAGAATAAAAAAAAAAAGAAACTACACTTTTGAGTAATCCCTGGGTGCTATCTCCTGTGCAAAGAGTGGTGCCTACATTATCACATTAATTCACAAACATATGGGTTGGGTGTTATCAGTCCCATTTACCAGAATAGAAGTATGGTTCTCAGTGAAGGTAAATAACACACTCAAATTACCTGACTGGTAAAGGGGCTGAGTCAGGGTTTAAACCCAGATCTCCCTGACTCTAAAATCAATGATCTTTCCACTGCACTCTGCAAATAAAAAATTCCTGATTCTTTTTATAGGCATAATATTAAAGATAACTTTAGTATAAACAGTTGTTCCACAAATTGGACAAGAGTTGAGAATGACCAAGTTAACAGCTTCAAAGATTTTTTAGGTTATTACTGCAGAGAGAGGAAAAGATGTACAGATTCAGGACATGAGCTAATTAAGTCCAACCAGCTATTTGGAAAACTAATTCCAAATGAAATAATACATAAATAATTCATCATATTACTGTATGCAACACTTCACCTTTCCTTAGCTGAGAGGGGTGGCTAAAGAAAAGTACCATCAGGTACTGTAACCACTACAGATCCTAGAGAAGGGAACAGGGAAGGAAGTTCTGCTGTGTAGTTTACAACACAATATCCCTGATGGACAACAGGGAATGGCAGACAGAGGTAGGTGTGGCAACAGAGGTAGGTGTGGCTGGATCTGTGATTAAATAGGTCACTTTGTTTTAAAGAACCCAGGAAATGGAAGAAGTAGAAGGAAAGTGCTCATGTCTTTTTATTTTTTCTTTCTATTTAAAAAAATACCACCATAGGGCTTCCCTGGTGGCGCAGTGGTTGAGAGTCCGCCTGCCAATGCAGGGGACGTGGGTTCGTGCCCCGGTCCGGGAAGATCCCACATGCCGCGGAGCAGCTGGGCCCGTGAGCCATGGCCGCTGAGCCTGCGCGTCCGGAGCCTGTGCTCCGCAGCGGGAGAGGCCACAACAGTGAGAGGCCCGCGTAACTATCATAACTATAAAAAGTTCTGGTAATAACAATTATTGCAATAATGATAGGTGTTAAACTCTGAGCGCCTTCTATACATTTTAAGATGTTGGGGTCTGCTTTTCACATTTAATATAACCCTTGTACCTTGTTGATCTCTTCTATCTTCAGGTTGCTGTGGCATTATGAAAACTCTTGAAAACCATACTAACTCATTGCAAGTGAGATGTTTTGCTGAGTTTGGTCACTTTACAAAATCACATTAAACGAATATTCTTTGAGCCCCTTCCATGCACCAAGTCTTGGAGTGTGGTTCACGCAAATGTGAATAAAATGACCCCTCTAGCCTTCAAGGAGCTTGGCTATAGTAAAAGAGACAGAGATGTCAACAAATAAAACAAGATGGTGAAGGAAGGTCAATGAGGATCATTTTTTTTCTGGTCTAGTGATTTGGAATTACTCATTATACAGATGTTTTCTCTGAAATCATTCCTATTTAGAGAAGAGGTGGAGGGGAGTATTGAAGAGCATGAACTCTAGAACCAGGTTGCCCTGTGTCCAATTCTGCCTCTACAAACTTATTAGCTGAGTGACCATTTACTTCTCTGTGCCTCACCCTTTTCACTTACAAAATGGAAGTAGTAACAGTACTTACCTCAAAGCGTTGTTATAAGGATTAAACTAATTAAGACTGTAGTATATTTGGACAAACACCTGGCAGATACAGTAACTATTGCTCTCAACAACTGTTAGCTATATTTTCTTAGATATGAATATTGTCAACCTAACTATGGCCATTCTAGGTGTGTTGTGTTGGTAAACATTCTCCTCAGAACCTTAGAGGGAGAACGACTGTCTCTGAGATGTCTGTCTAGTCAGGAGTCTTGCTGGGATTGTTCGAGGCCGCGAAATGTTTGCACCCATAGTGCTTTGGGTCAAAGTCATTCATTTTTGAGCACCAACTACATGCCAGGCATCGTTTTAGGAGTACTGTGGCTATATCACTGGAGAGAGCAGACAAAAATCCCTCCCTGCACAGAACTTACATTCTGGTGAGGAGAGTCAGATAATAGGCACAATAGAAAAATACATTTTATAATATGATAGAAGGTGATCATTCTGTCATTAAAAATAATAAAGAAAGCTCACTAGTATGTGGAACGCCTTTTAAATTTTAAGTAGAGTGGTCAGGATAGACCTGAGGAACATGGTGACGTTTGAGCAGTGTCTTAAAGGAAGTGAGAGAGTAAGCCATACTGGTACTTGGGGTGGGGGAGGAATTCCAGGCAGAGAGGACAGCTAGCACAAAGGCCCTGGGATGGAAGCATACTGTCTAGGACTCTAGTCCAGGAATATTGAGGAGGCCATTATGGCAGGAGCTAAGTGAGTGAAGTGAAAGAAGTAGGAGCTTAAATCAAAGAATGGCACATCATGTATTGTCCTTCCGGGCCATTCTATAGCCTTTGGCTTTAGCCCTGATTGAGATGGGGACCACTGCAGGGTCTTGAGCAGAGGAGTGATAGGAGTTGTCTCAATGTTTAAAAACGATCGCTCTGGCAGTGTGTTGAGAACTTCCTTCATGGGGACAAAATTAGAAACAGGGCAAGGATAAAGTCAAGATGTGATGGTAAATTAGGGTGTTAATTAACAGTGGAGGTGGTTAAGTAGTTGAATTTTGGATTTATTTTAAAAGTAGAGCTGAAAAAATTTTTTCTGATGGATTGGATTTGAAATGTGAGAGAAATAGAAAAGTCAAGGATGACACCAAGCTTTTTGGCCTGATATGAGGAAAACTTCATTTGGGACAGGGTAGTTGGGAGACAGAAGGAGGAATTTCAGGATTTCAGTGTCAGAAATGTTATGTGGGAGTAGCCTAGTAGGCATCTAACTGGGCAATAGCCTGGAGCCTGCAGTTCAAGAAGAGATGGTCAGGCTGGAGTTAAAATTTGGGAGTCATTACCACATATGTGATCTTTAGTGTCGTGAGATCACCAAGGGTGTGAGTGTAGATAGACAAGAGATCCAAAGTCCGAACTCTGGGGACTCTACTGCTCAGACACTGGGAGAAGAGAAGGGACCAGCAAGCAATCTTCTTCCCAAAGAAGACTAAGAAGGAGCAAGCAATGGAGTAGGAAAAAAAAAACATGAAAAAGTTGTGGAAGTCCAAATAAAAGTTTTCCAGGAGGAAAAATGTTCCACCATTGATTTCTGCTCATAGTTCGAGTGAGATGAGCCTTGAGAAAATTGTCCAGTTTAGGAGTTTGACCTTGACAGGAGGAGTTCTAGGGGACAGAGCAGAAGCAAAAGCCCAATTGGAATAAATGGGTAGAGAAAACTTGGAGACAGCTTTTCTTAATAAGTCTAAAGGAGTTTTGCTGCGGCTGAGCAGAAAAAAAGGAGCAAGTGGCTGGAGGGGGAAGTGGATTCAAGAGAGAGTTTTTTAAGATGGGAGAAATAACATGATTTTATGGTGATGGGATGATCCAATCGGGGAAACTGCTGGAGCAGTTAAGTGTTGGATTGATTCCTGTATGTTTCTGTGGGGAAAAGAGCCAAGACAGGGGAAACTAATTCCTGTAAAACACCAAGCAGTTCATAGGTGAGCCTTTCCTATAAATTAGAAGTCAGACTTTTACTTGCACAAATGAAAAGTGCATTATAAAATAAGCTATTTGTTGAGTGCCTACTGAGTGCCACTCGTGGTGTCAGGGACTTTGTATACATTATCCGGAAGCTTATTAACCATCCTGAACATCAGCTATCTCTGTCACTACACTGTTAATGACACTGTTGCTAGGAGCTAAAACGACTTGGCCAACCAAAGCCATAGTGATCATAAATTAGTCTGCACTTTATTGTGCTCTTTCTTGCTGTTGTGAGTTGCGCGAGGGCCGACGACCTGCCTCTTTGTAAGCCCAGAGATTCACCCAGAACTTGGAAGAGGTTCACTCACACTCATTCGTGCGGAGATCGACTGAGGCCGCGCTGGGTCCATTTGGTCCCTTTCCGTGGAGACACCCGCCGTTCACATCAGCATTGTTTTCATTGGTTGCAGCAACGAGAAAAACGCGTTGGAAAATATAGAAACTTTCAAGAGAAGACCTGAAAGGAAATCAGTACAAGTTAGTTTAAAATCCTCCGCTGAGGCCGTTCCCCAACCATTTTGCAAAACTGCTTTTCTGACGCATCAGGTACCTGCCCGCGGGCGAACTGTCGGGAGGAGGTGAGGTCACCTGGAGTTTCCCGGTAGAAACCTCACCGTCGGGCGAGGAAATCGTCGCTCGAGGACGTGTACCCACCCGCCCTCTTCCAGCTCATTAGGAAAGCCTGCCACAAGGTTTCTACCACGCGGCTGTAAACGCGGCTCCGAGAAGCTGGCGCCCCGTGATGGGGAGACCAGCCAGACCCCTGCGGCAGCAGTAAAAGCCCCAACTGCAAACTGCCTGGCACCTTCACCGACTTCACTGCTCCGAGTCCCTCGGTGCCCGCCGCGGTGGTTACGAAGGGGGCCGGGGCACAGGACCGAGCCGCGCGGAGCCCACCACCGCGGCCCGAGGGGGACCGCACCCGGCGGCTGGGTGCCCGCAGCGCGCCTTCCCTCCCTCGCCCTGGGGACCCGGCCGCGCCGACGCGCCAGGTGAGGAGGAGGCGGCGGCCGGCGGGGTAGAAGGGGCTGCGCAGGCTCCGCGCGTCCGGGCCGCATCCCCCGGGCGCTGCCTCCCCCGCCGCCGAGTTGGTCGCCGCCCGTTTGCGCGGCCGAGGGTTGTGGGCGGAGAGGAGGCAGTGGCCGCCGGGGCCAGGAGGGGCGCGCTGGCTGCGCACAGCGCGTGCTGAGTGGCCGGGCGGCTGCGGCTGGAGCTGCGGCGGGGCCGGGGGTCCGGGGCTGGAGGGAGGGTGGGAGGGAGGCGGGGCGAGGGCCAGGCGAGGGCCGCTGGAGCCGGCGGAGAGCGGCGGCGCGGAGAGAAGATGAGACGGTGAGTGGCTGCCGGGGACGCAGAGTTTCTTGCTTCTCTTGTGGGCTGCAGGGACAAAAGCTCGGGCTGGGGTTAGCAGAGCCCGGGCTGAGCAGCCTCTGGGGCCCCGAACCCCAAGAATGGGTGGACCTCGGTTGAGAGGATCCTGGGGAGGGAGTGGCGGGGTGGAAGAGCAGCTCACAGAACTGTTGTAGTAAACGGGCGGGATTTGGGGGAGCCTGAGGCAACTTTTGCCGAGAAGACTGGAATACCCAAGGAGAGAGGGATCGGGATCTTGGGGCTAGAGCTGCTTTGTCGCCGTGGGCGGAGGAAAGAGTCCGCTGCTGGATGGTATGGGCGCGGAATTCAGAAAAGACCCCCTCCCCCAAATATCTAGCTAGCTGCCCTCCTGGCTCACTTTGTTTCAAGAGTGGGGCTCACTAGTTTGAACCGCCCAGAGACTCAAATTCCCATTTGGCCTTGGGTGCCCCCCAAAATTTATGGTTGGGGCGGTCTCCGCACCCCTAGAGATAGCGGCTGGAATTAGAGAATGTTTTGAACCCCTGTTTCACCCGCGCCTGGCACGGCCGAGGCGCAGCTTGAAATGTTTGCTGGTACATTGAATAACTTAGTTCTAGCAGTCATCACTTATTAAAGCGCCGAGGACCTGGCTAACTCCCGCCACCGCCAGGAAATTAAAAGGCTGACAGGCTGTCGCTTCCAGACTTGGGGTTTCCTGTTTGAAAGAGCTTCTGAAGTCGAACCTGCTACCCATCTACCTTTCTCATGTAAAAGCGGGAACTGTGCCCTCAGCCTTTTATGTCGGTAGACTTTCCCGGGACTGGAAATCCTCTCGCCCGGCCCTGCCCTCATCCCTAGAAGCCTTCCTTCTGCTGCTCTAAAGAAGCTCTCAACAATTCTAGAATGCACAGCTAGTCACAGCCAGACGCAGCTGGGAGTGGAACTAGAAGAAGAGGCATAAAAATGTGGCGTACTTTTAGTGTAAATATGTCAGCCACATTTCCCTTCATTGTATGAATGTATTAATTACAGATATTTATTATCAAGTATTGGACGCGTAACTTTAAGCTTCCTAGTTTGGCTTAATTTAGGCGTTTGAGATATGTCTCCGAGATTCTAACATCTGAATTCAGCTGGGAGAGGTCTAAATGAAGTTCACAGTTTCAGAGTGTTAGTTAAACTTTTGCCCTGAGAGCTCTTGAATTCTTGGTTCCTGGTAGGATAGCAACAGAGTAGTTGGATTTGGGATAAATAAACCTTTAGAGCTGCCCACTATTTTAACAGAATGGCTACATCCCCGGTACCATTGCCCTCAATTGTGTAAATATTTGTTTGAATAAAGAGCTAAGGTTCTTTGAAAAGTAACAGTTGTGTCTATTCATGATTCCCTTTTCATATCCTGGGCTTAAGTTATTTAAAAGGTTTTGTGTTTTATTTTATTGTTTTCGTTTTACATATTTAATGTGGAAATTTAAACATTATATGTACTTGAGAAACTCTGTAAAGTCCCCAAAACGTTTATACCTGGGGTTTCCTTTAAAAGTGAGGGGGAATAGAGCTTTTGCTCTTAGTTGACTAGCATAGCCTTCACCTCTTGAGACCCAGAGGTTTGCAAATCCCAGCCTTTTTCACAAATGAAAAAATGAGATGTTGGGCTAGGAGTAGCCATCATTTCAATTTGCAGGCTTCAGTCTGTTTCATGCAACTGGCAGACGCTGTTCTTTTGGGCTGAGGACTGACTTTAGGGGGTGTCTCCTGGATCCCCATTTGAAGTGAGGGAGGAAAAGATAGCTGGGAAATTCTCCTAAGAGCTTGCTACCTCCTATCTTAAAGAACACCAGACGAAAGCTGGAACTCTTTAGCAACCTTTTCAGAAACATTTTATTTACTGGCTTTTGCACAAGAGAGGGAAGAAAAAACTGAAATGATTAAACCCACCACTGGAGTTTGCTGTTTTCCTCAAAGCCCTCTTTTCAGGTCTGTACTGTAATGCAGGGGTTGATTCTGGAGTGCACCAGAGGACTTGCTGTGAAAAACGTGATTGCTTTTAAATACTTTTAAAGAGCAGTTGAGGTTATGACTCTGTATGCTAATTCTCAACCCTTAGCAGAAAGGCGGTTGGCTCTATGAATAACTTGGAAAGACAGTGGTTTTGTACATCTTCCAAGTGGAATACATGTGCTTTATAAATCTGACTGTTAGATCTTGATGTACTTTACTTATTAACTGTGGAAATGTCATCTATTTGAAACAAAAACAACTTTTAAGTGATGTGCTTTATTATAAAGCCCTGGTATACACAGCAGCTGTGGTTCTGAATGGAGGCGGGTGGAGTGGGGGTAACTTGCTCCCCAGTGGTTATTGGCCAGTGTCTGCAAACATTTTTGGTTGTCCCAACTCGGGGCAGGGGACAACCCCAGTTGCCAACTGGGGCTGGCCTCTAGTGGGTAGAGGCCTCAGATGATGCTGTGTAATATCCTATAATGCACAGGACACACAAACGATGAATATCTAGCCCCAAACTCTTCACTAGGGTATTACCTTGAGGGCATATGTTAACAAGATTAGGGATCTTAATCTAATTTGGATCTTCTAGAAACTGGCTGTATTTTTGCTCAACACAGAGAGACCTTTTTGTCTGCAGCAGATTCTTTTGTCCTTGGCATTAAGAGTCTTAATATACCATAGACGTGAAGGAACTTGTGTTCACTGACTTTGAGTTGGCTTAAAATTACAGAATTTTGGAGTGCTACAGTGCAAGGGAGCCTCAGAGATCACTGAGCTCAACTTTTTTGTTTTATAGACACAAAAACTGAGATGCCCAGAGATAGTGACTGGTAAAGTCTCAAGTGTGTTAGTGACAGATGTTAGTTTTAGATAAAACCCAGGATTAGAGAATTTAGAAACTGATATTCAGGCATATGTAAGTTTTTAAAAAATGGACCTGACCCTTTGTGAGAATTTAGAGGTCACATTCTCTGTGAGGAAATAAATAAACTCTTTGATGGGGGAAGGGTAGCATTAGCCATGGTGACTGTGGAGCATATGCCTGGGTGTGTCAGCCCCAAGAAGAACATAATTCTATTGTGCGACCTGTGACACTCCACGTCTGATGCCTGCACCATCCTTCCCATGGCAAAGTGGGCAACAGATGGTTCCACATTCATAGCAGATGCTATGGTACAAAACAGAACATTTGAGATTTTTTGTTCCTCCCTGCCTTATGGGTTAAGAGTAGAGGGCATGAATGGATAGGGTTGTCTTGGAGAGAAGAGAGGATGAGAGAGGCCTCCTGAATACAGAGTTAAAAAAGACATCTGGCATATAAGGAAATGAGCATGCTTTTGGGCAGTTGTGAGGGATATTCATAAGCTGATGAGTGGATATGTAAGATAAATGTGATATTTGCGTAGAACTTGGGTTAGAAATCTGAAGACATTTCAAGCTTGGCACTTCTTTGGGGGAATAGGGCAAAATAATAATGGGGGTAAAAGGAATCTCAGAAATCCTCTTATCTGAATCTGCTCACTTGGCTAGTGAGAACCTCCTAACTCCTGTTTCATTGTACTTTCTTGTACAACCCCCAGTCTGTATCTTTCCATCTGTTTACTTAGTGGGGAAGAAAATGATAGTAATATAAAGTTTTTGTTCATTTTCTGGGAGAGTGTAAAAAGCATGTATTTGTGAATAGCTCTGCTTATAGAAAGGAGTTATCTCAAAGAGTTTTTGACGATCAGAAAAGTTGTGCACATATGGCTGCTCTCACATTTTACATTACTACGATTACCCATTAGTCCTGTGATTATGGATTTTAGTTGTGTGCTAAGTGGTCCTGCCATGGTAGTTATAATCCTCAAATCTGGGAGGTTCTGGAAATATAGGAGAATTTTTTAGTGTGCCTTTCTTGGAAGAGCTCCGAACCTCGCTGTGGTAGGTTCTTATCATTTTGACAACTAGCCAATGGGTGTACCTCAAAGCCGAGTACATAGTAGTATATTTAGAAATGATTCAGAAGTGATGACTTTTTAAAGAGGGCTGCTCTCTGCAGGTGCTGCAGTAAAGGGGTATAGCACCCTTTTCATTATCACCTTTCGGGTAGTCATTCTTTTTTTTTTTTTTGGTCGTGTAGTCATTCTTGTTACTTATTTTTCAGGTGATGGAAGAGAAGATGAGTTTGTTTTTTTTATAATTGTTTGGCTGGAAATATTTGTTGGCATTTGATTAATGTGACTCTTATCTTTTGAAAGTGAATAAAACCAAAAAGGGTAGCTCAGGTTTTCAAATCCCTTCAAAATAAGTATTTGGTAAGGCAGAACTTGTTTCTGCCACCCAGAAATTCTAGCCTTCTAAGGGTTAATTTGCAGAGTTGTTTTCATGGTATTGAGGAATGTTTTTAGATGTTGAAAAGAAGGTTGGTGCTGTATCTGCTTTAAAGGCAAGATTGTTATCTATAGCAGCTAATGATCGACAGGGGAAACCCAAATATAAAAATCATTTTTATTGAAATTCAGTGGGAAGGCTAGGGGCTGGAGAAGCTCGCCATACAAAGAAACAGGTAAATAAGGTATAGAGTAACAGGCTGAGTTATCTGGAGACTTTCCTGAGAGGTTTTTTTACAAGAGATATTTGTTTTGCTTAGTGTGAGTGGGTTGAGTTTATTAGATGAACTCCTTTTCCTTACTTTGCAAATTAAGGGGAAGAAAAAGTTTGTTCATGCCTATATTTAATATTGTTACCTCAAGCAGGGTCAGCTTTTTCCAAGATTTGCTGCTAAATCTAGAGTTCAGTGGAAATCAGTGTTGATCATCTTAGAATATTTTGTTTGCATGCAGCATGTGACCTCTCCAGATGGCGATGTGCTTGTGGAATCAGCATAAGGAATGGCAAAAACGCTAAAAGTTACAATCTTTCTCCTCGATTTGTTTCTTGAGCACCGTATTGCTAAAACAAGGGCAGGTAAAAGCAAAGGAAAGCCAGCTTTTGCGTTCGTTTGTCCAGTTCAGATGCAGCCTGAGTAGTGCTTCATAGTCAAGAGATATTCAGAGGGGACTGGGAAGTGAGGTCTGGCTGCCACACTGCTTACATCATTGCAGAAGTAGGTTTTTGAAAACATATTTAGTAAGGAAATTGCAAGCCATGGGAATGTAGACAAAATATTTCTTATACATCTTGCCGAGTCAAATAGCCGTATTATGTTACACTAACATAACTCTGACCAGGCCTTCTTCCCACTACATTATGCTGAAATAATTTACCATGCCCTTGGAATGTCATGGGCAACCGCACCGGTGCAATCTTTTCCCAGTTAGGTAGCTGCCACCTTATCACTAAAACATGTTTCTGTTCTGTAGTCATTTCCATTTCCTGCGTTGTATAACTGGCACTCCTGTGTTATTTAACCTGTGTCTATGGGAGCCTAGAAAGTTGGAGCCGAAAGAACATCTAGTTCACCCTCACCATTTTAAATATGGAGAAACCTCTGCTAAAACAAGGTGAAGACGGGCCAAGGGATTTGCTCTGGCTCTTTCTTCTGTTGGTTATTTTGGCAGAACCAGGACGAGGGTCGGGTATCCTGACTCATGTTCCTGGCAGTGTGTCCCGTATTTTTTGCGCTAGATTGGCCATGACAATAAAAATAACATCCTAATGTAACCATTTCCTTTATTAGGGCTTTTGTTCAGATATAAAAAACAGCATTGATTAAATTTAGTGTAGTCAGTTGTTTACTGACCTCTGCTGATTCAAGTCCTTTTTCCTTTTCCTTCCAAGCAAGATAAATGGTTAAAAAAGGTAGGTCGCAGCAAAGGGAAATATTGTCTATAACACCCACTTTGCGTAACCTACAGTTAAGTAATGAAGAGGTGATATCATTATTGTTTTGTTTTGTTTACTTTATAGTATTTTTTTAAAACCCATCCACTCAGTTTTTGAGTTAAAGGGAAGAACACTATGACCATGGGTGATGTGGTCACGCTGTGTTTGTTCCATCCATCCTGAGCCTACTTATCCCCTGACTATTCCCAGTTCACAAGTATTGGGTAAGGGAATGGAGAATAGTACGTTTGGATTTGGTGAATGTTACTTTGAAAAAACAGAAGCTGACTCTGAAGAGAATGTATTTTGATCGGTAGTGTGGAATGGGGACAGGAGGCTGTAAAGATCAGAGTTTGCTCCACCAACTCTCAGCTTCCAATTCCAGCCCATAGGGGTGGTTTCAGGGTCAAGAGAGAGCATCTTCATCCCCATGTGATCCCAGAGTCAATATTTTTCTTGCATAAATTGGTTTTAGAGGATGCTTTTTCCTGGAGTACCCCTCTGCTTCAGGAAGTAAATCTGAAGCACAGGTGCAAACAGACATTCAAGACCTCCAACTTAGTTATTCCATGACTCTCTGCTTCTTGGCTTTGTCTCACTGTGGTGATCACATAATACAGGAGGATTGTTCAGAGGCTACAGTCAGAATCACCTAAACCCGGGGATGAATTATGCCAATGATCAGGAATAAGAAACATCTGGAAATATTTGCTTTACTTGGGAAAATTTTAGAAACCTTTATCTTCAACTAAAGCTATCTTAGGATTCTATAAAGAACCCTGAAAATATGGGTCTGTAATTTCCTACCTAAAGAACTCTCCCACTTTCAGAGAAGCCATCACATAATTTAAGAATCTATAAAGTATGTTGGTCTCTGTCTTAGCATAAATATGGAAGGGTGTGTGTGTGTGTTTTAATGGTTTTTTGAGGCTGAAATTCTTCAAGATATGGCAGGTTTGTCAGTTTTTGTGTTTACATTTTAACTTTCTGAAGAGGTGGGTTTTATTTGAATTTGCATAGTAGTGAAATTTAGCTATTGTGACCTACCATTATCTTGCAAGTATCCGAAATATAATGGCCTGATACTTGTAATCTAGACAATGCATTTCCTTTCAGATTTCTCCAAGGTACTTAAAAAAAAAAAATCTGCTTTTAGGAGCTTAATTCAATATGACAGAAGGTTAGTATTTCGTACTTTTTAAAAAATCAGCAAGGAGCCACTGTATGAACACATCCTTCTTTGTAAACTGAGCCACTATCATTTTTAAGTCAGTATATATTCATATATTTTTATTGAAATTTATTGAAATATATCATATTGGTTTTCGGAATGCACACATCTTTTACTTTTTAAATATTTTTATTATGGAAAATTTTAAACATACATAAAAATTAAAAGAATAATGCAGTGAAATCTCATGTACCCATCATTCAGTTTCAACAGTTACCTACATATGCTGATATTGTTTCATCTGTAGACCTTACTTCCCCCCAAACATAGATTGTTATAAAGCAGATTCCAAATACTGTAGTATTTTATTCATAAAAAATTTAAAATATAAATCTAAGAGCTTAGGATTTTTAAAAAATACAGCAAATCATTATCACACCTAAAAACAAAAATGGCAGTAATTAAAATATCTTTTTTCCAGTCAGTGTTCAGATTCTCTGATTGTCACATAAAATTTTTGTTTAATAGTTGGATTGTTCAAAACAGAATCCAAACAAGGTCTGCATATTGCATTTAATTGTTAATTGGTGTATCTCCTGGTTCTTTTTAAATCTAGAACTGTTCCCTCTCTTATTTTTTTCCTTGCCATTTGCTGGTTGAAGACATTGGTTATTTTTCTGTAGACTTCCACATGTTTTAGATTTAAGTGATACTGTCTCCATAGTGTTGTTTAATGTATTCCTCTGTTCTTTGTATTTTCTGTAATTGGAGACACCATGTTTTGTTGTTTTTTTTTTAATAAATGTATTTATTTATTTATTTTTGGCTGTGTTGGGTCTTCGTTGCTGCACACGGGCTTTCTCTAGTTGTAGCGAGTGGGGGCTACTCTTGGTTGCGGTGCGTGGGCTTCTCACTGTGGTGGCTTCTCTTGTCACGGAGCACGGGCTCTAGGCGCGCGGGCTTCAGTAGTTGTGGCACACAGGCTCAGTAGTTGTGGCTCGCGGGCTCTAGAGCACAGGCTCAGTAGTTGTGGCACAGGGGCTTAGTTGCTCCGCGGCATGTGGGATCTTCCTGGACCAGGGCTTGAACCCGTGTCCCTTGCACTGGCAGGCGGATTCTTAACCACTGCACTACCAGGAAAGTCCGCAGACAGCATGCTTTTAATTTGAGAACTTTCCTACCGCATCATTCTGTTGAACTTAATTTATAACATATATATATATATATATATATATACTTATTACATTCATATTGTGTCTCCTTCAAATATTGCTAAAGCTGTTTTTTAAATTTTATTTATTTATTTATACAGCAGGTTCTTATTAAGCTATTTTATACATATCAGTGTATACATGTCAATCCCAATCTCCCAATTCATCCCACCACATCCCCACCCCCTGCTTTCCCCCCTTGGTGTCCATACGTTTGTTCTCTACATCTGTGTCTCTATTTCTGCCCTGCAAACCGGTTCATCTGTACCATTTTTCTAGATTTCACATATATGCGTTAATATACGATATTTGTTTTTCTCTTTCTGACTTACTTCACTCTGTATGACAGTCGCTGGGTCCATCCACATCTCTACAAATGACCAATTTCATTCTTTTTATGGTTGAGTAATATTCCATTGTATATATGTACCACATCTTCATCGATTTGTCTGTCGATGGGCATTTAGGTTGCTTCCATGACCTGGCTGTTGCTGCAATGAACGTTGGGGTGCATGTGTCTTTTTTCCTTTTTTTTTTTAACATCTTTATTGGAGTATAATTGCTTTATAATGTTGTGTTAGTTTTTGCTGTACAACAAAGTGAATCAGCTATATGTATACATATATCCCCATATCCTCTCCCTCTTGCGTCTCCCTCCCAACCTCCCTATGCCACCCCTCTAGGTAGTCACAAAGCACCGAGCTGATCTCCCTGTGCTATGCAGCTGCTTCCCACTAGCTATCTATTTTACATTTGGTAGTGTATATATGTCCATGCCACTCTCTCACTTCGTCCCAGCTTACCCTTCCCCCTCCCCGTGTCCTCAAGTCCATTCTCTATGTCTGAGTCTTTATTCCTGTCCTGCTCCTAGGTTCATCACAACCATTTTTTTTTAATTCCATGTATACGTGTTAGCATACAGTATTTGTTTTTCTCTTTCTGACTTACTTCAATCTGTATGACAGACCCTAGGTCCATCCACCTCGCTACAAATACTCAGTTTCATTCCTTTTTATGGCTGAGTAATATTCCATTGTATATATGTACCATGTCTTCTTTATCCATTTGTCTGTCAATGGACATTTAGGTTGCTTCCATGACCCGGCTATTGTACATAGTGCTGCAATGAACATGGGGATGCAAGTGTCTTTTTGAATTATGGTTTCCTCTGGGTATATGCCCAGTAGTGGAATTGCTGGATCATATGGTAATTCTATTTTTAGTTTTTTAAGGAACCTCCATACTGTTCTCCATAGTGGCAGTATCAATTTACATTCCCACCAACAGTACAAGAGGGTTCCCTTTTCTCCACACCCTCTCCAGCATTTGTTGTTTGTAGATTTTCTGATGGTGCCCATTCTAACCAGTGTGAGGTGATACCTCATTGTAGTTTTGATTTGCATTTCTCTAATGATTAGTGATGTTGAGCATTCTTTCATGTGTTTGTTGGCAATCTGTATATCTTCTTTGGAGAAATGTCTGTTTAGGTCTTCTGCCCATTTTTTGATTAGGTTGTTTGTTTTTTTAATATTGAGCTGCATGAGCTGTTTATATATTTTGGAGATTAATCCTTTGTCCATTGATTCATTTGCAAATATTTTCTCCCATTCTGAGGGTTGTCTTTTCATCTTGTTTATAGTTTCCTTTGCTATGCAAAAGCTTTTAAATTTCATTACGTTCCATTTGTTTTTATTTCCATTACTCTGGGAGGTGGGTCACAAAAGATCTTGCTGTGATTTATGTCAAAGAGTGTTCTTCCTATGTTTTCCTCTAAGAGTTTTATAGTGTCTGGTCTTACATTTAGGTCTTTAATCCATTTTGAGCTTATTTTTGTGTATGGTGTTAGGGAGTGTTCTAATTTCATTCTTTTACATGTAGCTGTCCAGTTTTCCCAGCACCACTTCTTGAAGAGACAGTCTTTTCTCCATTGTATATCCTTCCTCCTTTGTCATAGATTAGTTGATCATAGGTGTCTGGGTTTATATCTGGACTTTCTATCCTGTTCCATTGATCTATATTTCTGTTTTTGTGCCAGTACCTTACTGTCTTGATTACTGTAGCTTAGTAGTATAGTCTCAAGTCAGGGTGTCTGATTCCTCCAGCTCCATTTTTTCCCCTCAAGATTGCTTTGGCTATTCAGGGTCATTTTTATCTCCATACAAATTATGCAATTTTTAGATCTAGTTCTGTAAAAAATGACATTGGTAATTTAATGGGGATTGCATTGAATCTGTAGATTGCTTTGGGTAGTATAGTCATTTTCACAGTATTGATTCTTCCCATCCAAGTACATGGTATATCTCTCCATCTGTTTGTGTCATCTTTGATTTCTTTCATCAGTGTCTTATAGTTTTCTGAGTACAGGTCGTTTACCTCCTTAAGTAGGTTTATTTCTAGGTTTTATATTCTTTTTCCTGCAATGGTAAATGGGAGTGTTTCCCTAATTTCTCTTTCTGATCTTTTGTTGTTAGTGTATAGGAATGCAAGAGATTTCTGTGCATTAATTTTGTATCCTGCAACTTTACCCAATTCATTGATTAGCTCTAGTAGTTTTCTGGTGACATCTTTAGCATGATCTATGTATAGTATCATGTCATCTGCAAACAGTGGCAGTTTTACTTATTCTTTTCCAGTTTGGATTCCTGTTATTTCTTTTTCTTCTCTGATTACCGTGGCTAGGACTTCCAAAACTATGTTGAATAATAGTGGCAAGAGTAGACATCCTTGTCTTGTTCCTGATCTTAGAGGAAATGCTTTCAGTTTTTCACCATTGAGAATGATGTTTGCTGTGGGTTTGTCATATATGACCTTTATTATGTTGAGGTATGTTCCCTCTATGCCCACTTTCTGGAGAGTTCTTATCATGAAAGGGTGTTGAATTTTGTCAAAAGGTTTTTCTGCGTCTATTGAGATGATCATATGGTTTTTATTCTTCAATTTGTTAATATGGTGTATCACATTGATTGATTTGCATATATTGAAGAATCCTTGCATCCCTGGGTTAAACCCCTCTTGATCATGTTGTATGATCCTTTTAATGTGTTGTTGGATTCTGTTTGCTAATATTTTGATGAGGATATTTTCATCTATATTCATCAGTGATATTGGTCTGTAATTTTCTTTTTTTGTAGTATCTTTGTCTGGTTTTGGTATCAGGGAGATAGTGATGGTGATGGTGGCCTCATAAAATGAGTTTGGAAGTGTTCCTTCCTCTACAGTTTTTTGGAAGAGTTTGAGAACGATGGGTGTTGGCTCCTGTCTAAATGTTTGATAGAATTCACCTGTGAAGCTATCTGGTCCTGGACTTCTGTTTGTTGGAAGCTTTTTAATCACAGTTTCAATTTCATTCCTTGTGATTGGTCTGTTCATATTTTCTGTTTCTTCATGGTTCAGTCTTGGAAGGTTATACCTTTCTAAGAATTTGTCCATTTCTTCATGGTTGTCCATTTTATTGGCATAGAGTTGCTTGTAGTAGTCTCTTAGGATGCTTTGTATTTCTTCAGTGTCCATTGTAACTTCTCCTTTTTCATTTCTAATTTTATTGACTTGAGTCCTCTCCTTCTTTTTCTTGATGAGTCTGGCTAAAGGTTTATCAATTTTGTTTATCTTCTCAAAGAACCAGCTTTTAGTTTTATTGATCTTTGCTATTGCTTTCTTTGTTTCTATTTCATTTATTTCTGCTCTGATCTTTATGATTTTTTTCCTTCGACTAGCTTTGGATTTTGTTTGTTCTTTTTCTAGTTGCATTAGGTGTAAGGTTAGATTGTTTATTTGAGATTTTTCTTGTTTCTTGAGGTAGGCTTGTATTGCTATAAACTTCCCTCTTAGAACTGCTTTTGCTGCATCCCGTAGGTTTTGGATCGTCGTGTTTTTGTTGTCATTTGTGTCCAGGTATATTTTGATTTGTTCTTTGATTTCTTCAGTGATCTCTTGGTCCTTTAGTAACGTATTGTTTAGCCTCCATGTGTTTGTGTCTTTTACATTTTTTTCCCTGTAATGGATTTCTAATCTCATAGGGTTGTTGTTGGAAAAGATGCTTGAGATGATTTCAGTTTTCTTAAATTTACTGAGGCTTGATTTGTGACCCAAGATGTGATCTATCCTGGAGAATGTTCTGTGTGCACTTGAGAAGAAAGTGTAATCTGCTGTCTTCGGATGGAATGTTCTATAAATCTCAATTAAATCTATCTGGTCTATTTTGTCATTTAAAGCTTGTGTTTCCTTATTCATTTTATGTCTGGGTGATCTGTCCATTGGTGTTAGTGAGGTGTTAAGATCTCCCACTGTTATTGTGTTACTGTTGATTTCCTCCTCTATAGTTGTTAGCGTTTGCCTTATGTATTGAGATGATCCATGTTGGGTGCATATATATTTATAATTGTTATATCTTCTTCTTGGATTGATCCCTTGATCATTATGCAGTGTCCTTCCTGTCTCTTGTAACATTCTTTATTTTAAAGTCTGTTTTATCTGATATGAATATTGCTACTCCAGCTTTTTTTAATTTTCCATTTGCACGGAATGTCTTTTTCCATCCCCTCACTTTTAGTCTATATGTGTCCCTAGGTCTGAAGTGGGTTTCTTTTAGACAGCATACAGATTGGTCTTGTTTATGTATCCTTTCAGAGAGCCTGTGTCTTTTGGTTGAAGCATGTAATCTATTTACATTTAAGGTAATTATCAATATGTATGTTCCTATTACCATTTTCTTAAGTTTTGGGGGTTTGTTTTTGTAGGTCCTTTTCTTCTCTTGTGTTTCCCACTTAGAGAATTTCCTTTAGCATTTGTTGTAGAGCTGGTTTGGTGGTGCTGAATTCTGTTAGCTTTTGCTTGTCTGTAAAACTTTTGATTTCTCCACCAAGTCTGAATGAGATCCTTGCTGGGTAGAGTAATCTTGTTTGTAGGTTCTTCCCCTTCATCACTTTAAATATATCATGCCACTTCCTTCTGGCTTGTAGAGGTTCTGTTGAGAAATCAGTTGTTAACCTTGTGGGAGTTCCCTTGCATGTTATTTGTCATTTTTCCCTTGTTGCTTTTAATAATTTTTCTTTGTCTTTGATTTTTGCCAATTTATTACTATGTGTCTCGGTGTGTTTCTCCTTGGGTTTATCCTGCCTGGGACTCCCTGCACTTTTTGGGCTTTGGTGGCAATTTACTTTCCCATGTTAGGGAAGTTTTCAATCAT
The DNA here is from genome assembly GCF_005190385.1 of Monodon monoceros. NCBI lineage: Eukaryota > Metazoa > Chordata > Mammalia > Artiodactyla > Monodontidae > Monodon > Monodon monoceros. The sequence goes on from NW_021703767.1 coordinate 58,313,500, forward strand.
AATCTCTTCAAATATTTTCTCGGGTCCTTTCTCTCTCTCTTCTCCTTCTGGGACCCCTATAATGTGAATGTTGTTGCATTTAATGTTGTCCCAGAAGTCTCTTAGGCTGTCTTCATTTCTTTTCATTCTTTTTTCTTATTCTGTTCCACAGCTGTGAATTCCACCATTGTGTCTTCCAAGTCAGTTATCCATTCTTCTGCCCTAGTTATTCTGTTATTGATTCCTTCTAGTCTATTTTTCATTTCAGTTATTGCATTGTTAATCTCTGTTTGTTCTTCTAGGTGTTTGTTCTTTTATTCTTTTAGGTCTTTGTTAAACATTTCTTGTATCTTCTTGATCTTTGCCTCCATTCTTTTTCCGAGGTCCTGAATCATCTTCACTATCATTATTCTGAATTCTTTTTCTGGAAGGTTGCCTATCTCCACCTCATTTATTTTTTTGTGGGGGGGATTATCTTGTTCATTCATCTGGTACATAGTCCTCTGTCTTTTTATTTTGTCTTTCTTTCTGTGAGTGTGGTTTTCGTTCCACAGGCTGCAGAATTGAAAAGCTGTTTTAATAATGATATAAACACAAATGTGAGTCCAATTGGTAAAAGTCACATCTTGAATATTTAGATAAAAGTCAGGAGTTTTGCAAGTGGGAAGGGAATTTGAATGACCCAAATGTTTTTTGAGGTTTTTCCTGCTTTCTGTCCTTCTTCCCCTGCCTTCCTCACAGGCTGAAAAGAGTTATCACAGGAAGCATGCAGCCAAATTCCTTGGGTGGTCTAAAGAATATTTTAAAGTTCAGGCAGACAAGTCTTATTCAAGGGACTGGCACAAAATGGTTTAAACATCCCTATTGATGCTTTACCCTCTTTACAAGAGTCCTCTAAGATTCTTAAGAATTCCTCATATAAAACAATCTAGAGTTATTTAAAAGGAACCTCTGTCACAGGAGATAAAGATCCTCATTTGAATATGGTTTTTGCTATTGATTGTGATTACCTTTAGGAACCATTGGATGTCATCTGGACTTCTTTTGACAGAGCTTAGACTTCAGTGGGCTGGAGATGACAGAAAGGAATGGTATCATGGGGTAGACTGATTTGTTGTGATAGGAAGAAGCCGAAACTTTTTTTTTTTTTTTTTTACTTTTTGTCATCACTTCTTCCATCTCTCATTTCCTCCCCCTATTCCCCATCACGCCCCAGTCCCTTCTGTGCTCCCTTCCTCCCTGTGGCATCATCTGATACTTTTGTTCTTTCCTTAATGGTCTCCCTTACCTCTTCTTTTAGTTGTTTTCAGAACATAATAAAGTAAAAATTCAAAAGGGAAAACAAGAAAACCAAGAAAGGAACTGTGTAATCAGTGTCCTGAGATCATATCAGCATTCCAGTGGTCCTCCCTTTCTCCCCAGCCTGCCATGCATCACCCCAACACCTGGCAAATTCTGAGGATGCCTCAACTTACCTGGGTTCTGAAGAGCCTCCTCTGGCAGTCACAAAGTCTTTGTGCCTTTTAGACTGCTATGGGCATGTGGGCAGTGTATGTCTGTCTCTGTGTGTCTGTGAATGTGTGTCTGTCTGCGTACAGTAAGATTTACTGTTGTAACAGGCTCAGTCTGAAAGAACAAAACATCCTCCTTATTCTTGGGTCCTTTTGAGAGATAAAAATGCCCTCCTTGGAGATTATTAATGTATCTACATGTATCTAGTAGATAATAATTATTTTGTTCAAAAAGGCTGATCTTTAAATGACAGAGAACATGGCGCAAGGAATGAGGAATGAGAATCCATTTGCTGCTCTGTTTATTTGCAAAAAAACCAATAAGGGCTCAGTGTCCACTAACAGAAGTTTGGTTTTATGGTTTTTGTTTTTTTCTTCCCTGCGCTGAGACGTAAAATCTTGAGTGTGGAGGAAGAGTTTAAAGGAACAGAGTTTAGGAGGCCAGGTTGCATGAATGGGAGATGAAGTTCTGTGGGGATGGATGTTGAGACAGTGGGAAGGTCCAGATTTAGGGATGCTTACAAAACCTGTGTATGGGGGCTTCTCTGGTGGTGCAGTGGTTAAGAATCCACCTGCCAATGCAGCCCTGGTCTGGGAAGATCCCACATGCCACGGAGCAACTAAGCCTGTGAGCCACAACTACTGAGCCTGCGCTCTAGAGTCCACGTGCCACAACTACTGCAGCCCATGCGCCTAGAGCCCGTGCTCCACAACAAGAGAAGCCATCGCAATGAGAAGCCCACGCACCACAACGAAAAGTTGCCCCCGCTCTCCGCAAGTAGAGAAAGCCGCGCACAGCAACAAAGAACCAAAGCAGTCAAAATAAATAAGTAAAATAAATAAATTAAAAAAAAAAAAAAAACCTGTGCGTAGGAGGGGATATTTGAAGAACAGAGGATCTGGGAAGGTGTTTGCCAGTGGGTGTGGGGTTGTGTGGAGAGGTGTGGCTTGTGTGTAGAGAAGCAGGAGGCTGAGGATTTAGTGATGAAAGGAAATACATGTGGAAAAGGAGGGTATATTTGCAAAGGCGGAGTCCAGAGGACTGAGGGTTTGTTTAACTGAGGATGGTGTTTGGATAACGGAGGGTGGGGAAAACAGGCTGCTTTCCGATGTCTGAAATGAGAATATTGCTAGAGGAGGAAGTGGTTGTTCCTGAAGCTTCTAAGTAGTCCCCCTCCCCCTTCATCATGTTTTCATGTTGGGATTAGTGGGGAAAGAGGGAGGTTTTTGTGTCCATTGTTCTCCATTCTTAAGCTTGGAGTTTGGGGCTGAAGTAGATTTCTTAGTTTTTCCTATTCAGTCTTCTAAAAGCTTCTTCCCTCAGGCACCACTGGTCACCACAGAATTCCCCCCCTCCCCTCCACCTCCCCAATGGCACTGCTTCTGACAGACTGCTCTAAGCTGGTGTCTGAATTCAATTACGTGTCATCAGTACGTGCTTTAAAACATTGCCATACCGTAAACGTCAGTGCTGAAAGAGGCCAGCCTGTGGACCACCAGTGTGCTGGGAGAGTTTGAAACACCAGGCATCAACCCCTGTCTGTGGCAAACTATGCTCCCAGAGCCAGCACCTCAGCTCTAAGGCCCCTCATAAGAACAACAGAGACTCAAACTTTTTCATAAAGTGGAAATTTTAACCTAAACCCTCCTGATTTTTTTGGTAAGATTCTTTTTCTGAATTTGCTTCTGTAATCTACATCCATCCCCTTTCCCCAGCCATATGAAAAGATTTCCACTTTCCTATCGCTTGCTCTTGCACTCCCCCTTTGATTAATTCCTGCTATATTGGGTGATCCTGAGAAGTGTTTGTGCACGGCGATGTAAAATGACAAGTAAAGTGTTGTATAATTTAAGAATCCTCCGAACTCTTGGTATAAATTACCTGGAAAACTGCATTTACATATATAGGCCAGACTTTAAGACTCCTACTTCTAATGCAACACACACAACACAACACAGTAAATACTTCATTTTAATTTGTTCGTTTTTTAAAACTTTGCTCCCTGGGTGTGTATTCATTATCTTGAAACCAAGATCCCTACAACTCTGGCCATCACAGCGCTCTGAAGTCACCATTAGTGACTTACAGTTTGGATGGGATTAGCTTCACTGTGGTGTTATTTGGTACAAATGGAGCAGGAGAATTATATTTTAAAACATATACCAGCATTGTGGCAAAGAGGAAAGAATCTACCAAGAAACTTTCAAACATGATCCCTGAGATTAGTTTTTCCAATAATTTTCTTCTTAAGGGAGAATGTACCGTGACTTTCCGTGGTACCTTCCAGAGATCTCTAAATGACTCCTGGCATTTTCTAATCGACAATGAGATGATATACGTTTCAGGTGATAAAATAACAAGAGAGCTCTGGAGGGATTAAATTTATGGATTGGAAAGTAAGCCCAAATGTTTCAACACACATTAACTTCTTTCCTGTTTAGACGACCCGGTGTTGTCTCTTCTTTCAGATGGGCACCAGATGCCTTCTTCCCTTCTCCACACCGGTTCTGTTTCTGTGCGTATGCGTGCAGTATATGGAGCCATTAGTGCCCTTGGGGCTGTTTTACTTCCACAATAACATAATGCAGTGATTTTATAATTTCCATGAGACTTCTTTTTTGTTTACATAAAATGTACAGGAAAGCAAAAAGAAATACACCAGCGGAGATCAAGAAGCCAGGCTAGAAACCTCGGAGAATTCCTCACCTTTCTTACATGTGTTAACATAGACCTCTCTCCGGCCGTCCTCTCTCTTGTGTGTCACTTTGACAACACCTCTTGCAGTGTGCCCTTTCACCTCCCACAGCCCTAGTTCTTCCTCTGCTTTCTTTTCCTAACCTCAGCTGCAGTCTCTAATACATTGTCTTCAGGGCTCCATCGCGTTGCTATCTCCCTCACTGCTGGGGAATTAAACCCAGTCTCTCCCATTGTATCCTCTGCCCTCCTGCCTCTACTCTCCTTGCCTTAGCTCTCATCCTCATTCAGAGTACATTACTGCTTCCTGTTCTACATTTCCCTATGCTTTTCCCACCTCTAGGCCTCCACTTGTGTGATCTCATCCGCAATGAAAAGAGCACCCTGGAACTGGGGAAGGAGAGAGAGGTATCATGAACCATTATTGTCACTCCTAGGGTCAGAAACACCACCTGTGTGATTCTCCACCTTTTGAGTTGAATTGATTTATGGGATTAAGAGATCTCAAATTGACACAAGTATACATACATATGTACTCAGCTATGGTAAACTCAGCTTCAGGAAAATGAGTGAATTACATGTTTATACTTGATGATAAATCTTTAAGTGTACAACTTTTTACACATCCTTAACAGACCCAATAAGGTTGAACTGAAAAACCAGGGTATCAGACATGAATATCTTAAAATATTCTCTGGAATGTTCTTCCCTCCAGATCATCTGTAGCTTTCTTCTGCAATATGTGTGGTGGAGAAATGTTGCATGGCTGTTTCTCAGATGTGGTTTATTATTTGCAAATGTCCTGCTTGTCTCTTCCCTAGAGACTGTAAAGCTGATCTTTCAGCTAGTACTACTGTGGAATATTTTGGTGTTGTATTTTGTTTGGCCAACTAAACTGCGTCAATAATTACATTTTTTGGCGGTGGCGAGTTTTGGCTGAGCTGCGAGGCATGAGGAATCTTAGTTACCTGACCAGGGATCGAACCTGTGCCCCCTGTAGTGGAAGCACGGAGTCCTAACTACTGGACCCCCAGGGAATTCCCAATAATTAAATTTTTTGATTAAAAAAAAAAGTGTATGTGAGGAGGAGAGAGGGGCCAAGTGTTGCCACCCTGTAGGGTAGTAAGAATACCCTTTAGTAGTTTGATACTATGTAGTTTTGTTGGAAGAGGGAATGATATTTGGTAATATTTTGTTTGGGTGATTAAGTAGCATTTGCAACTGCAAACTGGTTGAAATACATTAATACATTTTATCATCTAAAATGACATTAATGTCCTATGCTGCTGAGTCAAAAATTAAACTTTTAAGTATCCTTTTTGACATAAACCCTCAATTCTGCGCCGTTAGAGCAAATATTGAAAATGCAGAGTTTGGGCTCAGTGCTTAGCTTCTGACTTCCATTAAACAGCATCTGCTCTGCCTTGCTTTCTGGATGGCTAACTCTGCACTATCTTAGCTCTGTTTCCTATTTTGTATGCACTACTTTATAACCAAAGTCTTCCCCACTAACTGGCTTTAATTTTTTTCTTGTTATTCTAACATCTCACTTATGGATTTCCCTTTGTATCCTTATCTAAAATATCCTAAATGGTTGGAGGATTGCTGTCCAATTTAAACCACACTTAAGATAGGCATAGACTTGGACCCCAGAGATCCTATCTTACATGGTGGTGGAGATGGGAGAGGATTTAGAGAACTATGAGAGAGAAATACATAGTTATTAAATATAGAAAATAACTGTTGCTTTTTTCCTGCACAATTTTTGTTATTAATTCTGTCAGAGACAGGATGTTTGCTGGATGTACCAGTAGTCTGACCTTAGATGGGCTTGAGATTTTGTTTATATTTTTAAAACCACAAAATTTTAGGTGTGGAGGTGGCTTTATGCTACCATTGGATAATACCCATCAGATTCCCTTTCTTCAGTAGGACTTAACTCCATTGTCATTTCTTTCTATGATAACTTCCCCAGACTACCAGTCTCACTGGGTTAGCCCCTCTGCATGCTCCTTTATCGATCTGTCAATCGATCCTCTATCAAGGCATGCATCACACCATATAGCATTTATTCGTATGTGTGTTTTCCCCTTTGGACTGTGAGCTATGTGAAGGCAGGAAATGGTATCTTTGACCACATATTTTCCAGGGCCTAGCTTAAAGCCTGGTTTATAGTAGGCACTTAATGAAGATTAACACCTCCATAGTAACACACAACTCCCGAATCTCAGTGGCTTAAGATGATCTTGGATTGGCAGAGACCCTGCTCTCTATTGCCCTCACTGAGGGAGGTAGGCTAAGGAAGCCTCTACAGACTTGGATACAAGTGAGTCATCTTAGCAGGGGATGGAGACGGTGAATCATGCTCCAGCTCTTGGTGTTTCAGCTTGGAACTGACATGTCACTTTCTCTCCTGTTTCATTGATCAAAGCAAGGGACATAGCCACACCTAATGTCATGGGAATGAGGAAGAATAGCACTGCTTTGTTTCTGAAAAGAGAGAACGGGAATAATAGTGAGCAACACTAGTGCCTGTTAAGCCAAAGGCTGATACATGGTAGGCACTTAATACCTAGTCAAAGAATGAGGAACCTGAAACTACCTGTTAGGATTTTAATTTTTTTCCATACAATAAGCAGAATCATTCCAAGTAATGAAATAATCTAATAACTACATTAAAAAATGAGCATACTAAATATATTGTCTAAGCCATATTCAGCAAACATCTGGAGACTTTTTTTTTTTTTTTTTTTTTTTTTTTTGTGCGGTGGGCGGCCCTCTCTCTGTTGTGGCCTCTCCCGTTGCGGAGCACAGGCTCCGGACGCGCAGGCTCAGCGGCCATGGCTCACGGGCCCAGCCGCTCCACGGCATGTGGGATCTTCCCGGACTGGGGCCCGAACCCGTGTCCCCTGCATCGGCAGGCGGACTCTCAACCACTGCGCCACCAGGGAAGCCCTGGAGACTTTTTTTGTAACCACTCTGTTCACTTTATTCATATTAGGGAAGGTGTTATGTTTGATTTTGCAGTTTTTTCAGATGCATGAAGTATGGAATGGGTAAATTTGCATAATTGTCATTTTTGCCTGAGTCATTTAGAAGATTTGGAAAAAATGTTGAAGTCTTCAAATATTTACGTATTTAGTCTGATGAAGAAGTTCTTTAAAGTAACCTTTTTCGGAAGAGTTAATATCTGGATCAAAAACTGGACAAGAGCTTAGGAAAATGAGAGTCTAATCAACTTAAAAATGAAGTACTGCTGCAGATTGTATGCTAATATTTTACACTAATTTTTTTTCTTCATTGTTAAGGTAACCCAAACACATTGTATAAAATGTGGAAAATACAAACTAGTTTGAGAAAGGTGAATTAAAAATCACTGGTGTGATTTCTTTTATTCCATTGTTCTTGTTATAGAATACGCATATGGACAAGGGAAGAGAAGATATTGGCTTGTAATGGGGGGTAACAGTGGAAATATCCAGAAATGATCAGATTGAGACTATGGATTAAGGACAATATTGATAGGATTTGTTGATGGATAAAATGAGGAAGGAGGGAATAGAGAAGTGGTAGAGATGGTAGAGGATAGAGGATATAGTGATAGAGGGGATCAGTGATGATTCCCCAGATTTTCGCTTGAACATCTATGTGTAATCCACGTGTATATGTGGGTGTATATATAAGACTGCACTCATTGTATGTGTGGTTTTTAAAATTTACTTAACATTATATTAATGTATTTTTAATGGTATAAACATACCTTGAAATAAGATTTTAAATGGCTTAATATTCACTCATATGATATGCTATAGCTTTTGATTTTCTCCCTTATTTCGGGGGCAATTAAGGTGTTTTTTCCCCTTTAATAAATAACATGGTAATGTTCTCAGGATCCACCTACTTCCTTGTCTCCTCAATTCAAAAATATTTAACTTGAGGGAATTGACCAAGGTTTGCTGGAATTTCAACATAGCAAACCAACATGTGATAAAGTTAGTCGGGAATAGAAGGAACCAAGACTAGAGGTCATCGTGGTTTCAGTCTTCCAAAGGGGCATGGTGAGATATAGCTCAAACCAGACTGGTGCTGCTTTCGAGGTCAGAATTGGTAGTGGCAGACAATTGCTGAGAGGGACATTTGTCTTGGATGCAGAGATGGCACTGTCCCCCAGGAATGAAAGACCTGGCAAGAGCCACATGGCAGGGCCAGATCCCAGCTGGGAGGCAATTCTAAAGGAGAATCTCAAAAATTTTTTTGAGGTCCACTTCAAAAGACAATCATGCTTTTATCCATCAGGGTAGGGCTTTGGGTTGGAGGATAAGGTACCCAAGGCAGAGCTTCCTGTGGGAAGCTGCCTCTTTGAGGAGTATGAGGACTCAGCCCATCTCTAGGATTTAAGCAGCCAAACTGTTTCTTTGCCCCACTCTCTGGGTAAGAAGCAGTTCCTTATTGGGCTGCCTGCATTTGCCCAGGAAATCTCTGAGGCTGACCAAGCAAGGTGAAGGTCCTCCATCTGTGGCTGGGAGGGAGTGGGGAAGGCTGTGATGGACACTGAAAACTTGCGTTCATTGAGTGTCTCACCTGTGGGGCGATGGGAGTCAGGAGGGGCTGGAGATACGATAGAAATACTAGAAAACCCTCTGCCTTAAACTTGTGTCTTGGTCACACGTTATGATTACTAACCATAAGTAATACTGTTTATATATAGTGCAGAGATGCAGTAACCAGTGTTGGAGGTGCCTAAGGAGTTGGAGGACCGTCTTAGCAGTACCTGAGTTCAAATTTATGTTTAAATTGTGTTTTCACTTTGATGATAACTTAAAGAAAATATTTTTATCCGTTTGAAATATAAGGCTTCACATTTACAGTGATAATTTGTGATTAAAAAGACATTTTCATAGACTAAAACTACAGTTTCTTACGTTAATATTGTTCAAACTAGGGTCCAAAACATATTCTTATGGGTACATCCATTAAAAAAATTTTCTTTTCATCGTGGAAAATAGAATCCTAATCTGATCCTGGAAGAATGGGTGGGTTCGGATGGGTGCAAAAGGAGAAAGGTGTTTCCATGAGAGGAGAGAGTTAGATCAAGGATGATCATGGTGCCTCTGGGATGCCTGGGAGCTTGAAGGATGCGTCAGTTTCAGGTTTTTAAATACTCCACCCTGACCCTGATATGTCAGGAATATGGGGAACACTCCTTCCTCTACTATTACCTACCTTTCTCTGGTGGATGCGGGAGCTTTATTAAGTCTTTTTGTTGAGAAGGTAACTCTCATAGTCCCCCTTTAAAGAATCATCTTCTAACCCTCATGTTATTGATCAGCGTCTAACACAAAATTTTCTTTCTCTGCCAGAATGTGAATTTAGTTTCCTCAGGACTTAACTTCTGAGCGGTTAATGATTCTTGCAGAGACATCTAAAGGAAGGCCCATTGCAGCATCCCTTTGGGTTTTTGCTAGGTACTCAGGAAGCAGGTGGTCCTCCAGGGACTAGAAAACTAAAGGGACATTGTCTTTTTTAGGTACCAACCTCATCTTGCACTTGTACTTGGTTAGGGATTTGTTCCTCTCAAATTTCATTGACGTCCTCTTGAGTTATTTTTCTTTTGTACAAGAAACATCCCAGGTCAGTGGTCTTTATTCATCTTCATTTTGCAGGACAGCTTTTCTAGGTTTATTACTAAAACAGCATTTGTGTTTTTTAATTACAACAGATTGGACTGCAAACCTATTTGTACTGATGTAGGATGAAAAATGTGGTTCATCTTTTTAAATCTTCTTTGTTAAGTAAAGCTTTCTCTTTTTTTTTTCCTTTACAGATTCCAACAAGATTATGGCAGAGCAGAGCCACATGCAAAAGCAGCTGGATTTACAGAATGGTAGCTTAGAGGCGGGCTTTGTGGCGAATTCCCTCGAAAACGATTCCCAAAACATGATGGAGAGCCTGAGCCCGAAGAAATATTCTTCCAGTCTGAGATTTAAAACCAATGGAGACTATTCTGGTTCCTATTTAACCCTCTCACAACCTGTGCCTGCTAAAAGAAGCCCTTCTCCTTTGGGAACCAGTGTCAGAAGTAGCCCCTCCTTGGCCAAAATCCAGGGAACCAAGCAGTTCTCTTGCGATGGAAATGACAAAAATATTTCTGTGAAACCTCCCACCCCTTTACGCAGCACTTCACCCTCTCTTAGTGGATATCCACTTGGGAGAACAGACTTTGATCATTTTACAGGCCGGGACACTGAAAGGTCCTTGAGGCTTTCAGAGAAGCCTCCCTATTCCAAATACAGCTCAAGGAATAAATCCCATGACAATGTCTACTTTCTCGGAGGGCTGGAAGGCCGAAAAGCATCTGGCTCACTCTTGACCATGTGGAATGGAAGTTCCCTGGGTGATACTGGCTCCTTGCCCATCGGTAGGTCAGGGGCAGCCAGCATGCCTTCAAGCCCAAAGCAAGCCAGGAAAATAAACATCCAGGACAACCTGACACTTCAGCCCAAGGTGACCAGACACAAGGATCTGGCATCTGAAAACATAGGTTTAAGAACTAGGAAGTACTCGAGCAGCAGCCTCAGTCACATGGGCGCCTACAGCCGATCTCTCCCCCGGCTGCACAGAGCCACAGAGAATCAGCTGGCACCTCTCAGTTTGCCTCCAAGAAGCTCTCTGGGCAATTACAAACGAACGAAACTGGGGGAAAAGGATCTACCTCATAGCATCACAGACAATGACAATTACCTGAATTTTTCTTCTTTGAGCTCAGGAGCTTTACCCTATAAAACCTCTGCCTCTGAGTGCAATCCTTATGTGAGTTCCACCCTCAGCGTCCCTGCCAGTCCTCGAGTGGCTCGGAAGATGCTTCTGGCCTCCACCTCCTCCTGTACCTCTGATGACCTTGATAGGGCTTCCTACTTGGGGACCAGCCCAGGTCATTCATTCCCTCCCGGAGAGCTTGACAGAGCGTTTGCGGCCAGGAGGAACTACTCGTGTGGGTCTGTTGAGATTGATGATGCCGATCCGGACAGCCTCAGACAGGCCTCAGGAACCCCCCAGCCTGTCCTTCGGGAACGGAAAAGCAGCATTAGCTCCATTTCAGGACGAGACGACCTGATGGATTATCACCGGCGGCAGAGGGAGGAGAGACTCAGGGAGCAGGAGATGGAGCGATTGGTAATCTTCTCATCTGACTTGACCTCACTGTTTCATTGAATAACTTCTTGGAGACAAACCCCAAGGATATATGCGTAGAATTTCCATGTGCACCAGCCACTGGTCCCTTCCTAGATTTCCTCCTGCTAACCTTCCTCTTCCCAGATCACTATTATTAGTCACAAATGGATAGTTTGAAGGCCTACGTGTGCCTAATGTTATATTAAGTTGCTCTGCAGAGGTCTCACAAGTATAAATTCTTGATAAATCTAACAAAGATAGCTGTGAATTTTACTGAATTACTTTAAAAGTCTTACAAACTTCTCTCTTAAGACTATGAGGAAACACTGATTTGTATTATTTATGTCATCAAATTTGCATGTATATGCTATGATGGTAATAATCAGTGAAATGACAACTCATTGGAAATTAGGCAGTAAGTTTCTCTGTATAGCAAGTTGCCTGTAAAGTTGAAAGGTTGCCCCAATGGTGCTCAGCCTTTTTTCTGCACTGTATATAGACACACACACACCATACTCCCTTCAGCCATATCTTAATACATATAGTGACTCCAAACTACACATGCTCAAAAAAAATTACTGAGTTGTCTTTTTCTATGGATTTATGATTACTGTAAAAAATATTGAAAATAATAAGAAAAGAGGAAACAGGAGAGTCCCACTAATGAATAAGAACAAACTGCTACATTTTTCTATTTTCTTTTAAGCATAATTTTTTAGGATGAATACCTGTAAGATTATTTTGGTTCATTAATGATTAATGATTTCCTTAATGTGGGAAGCTGCAGGATGGTAAAGCTGATTTACAGAAGTGTAGGAGTATCAAAAGTATTTTAGTTACTAAAAGAAAGTATGCTGGAATAAGATTTCTGAATCACATACAAAACTAGTTAATGCCCTACAGGACAATAAAATTATAACTTCCGGATTATAATGAACAGAAACTTTTGCATCTATACAGGACAGAATTTGCTTGAAATTTTAGAAAAATAATTATTCACATCACTCACAGTTTTTGATAATTTAATGTCTATCCTTACAGAGTTTCCAAATATCCTAATCACTAATAGTGAATGAAAACAAATGTGTATACCCCTAGAGAATTTGGTATTCTTGTGGGTGGATGTTAGATGGTGCTCCAGTATGCAGTTCTTTTGTTATCATAAATAATCTCCAAAGATTTTTCATGATCACAAAAGGCATTGTATTTGGGTCTGATTCATTGACATAAGCTAGAAAAACTTTTAATTAGCATGTAAAAGCCTTCTTGTATATAGATAGCAAATCTAGTGCTATACTGTGCTGAACAACTGTCCTTGATAAAGCCAGAGAATCAACTTCTATGATTTATTAAGTTACCTAGGAGAGCATTTCAATGGCTTCATCACTCCAGAGGTCTTCCTTAAATGCTTTTATTTACTCTTCTGTTCTAAGGGTAGGAAACCAAACTCTTATTTATTTATTTATTTTTGGCTGTGTTGGGTCTTTCTTGCTGCACGCGGGCTTTCTCTAGTTGAGGTGAGAGGGGCTACTCTTTGTTGTGGTGCGCAAGCTTCTCATTGTGGTGGCTTCTCTTGTTGCTGAGCATGGGCTCTAGGCCAGCACGTGGGCTCGGTAGTTGTGGCTTGCAGCCTCTAGAGCACAGGCTCAGTAGTTGTGGCGCACAGGCTTAGTTGCTCTGCGGCATGTGGGATCTTCCTGGACCAGGGCTTGAACCCGTGTCTCCTGCATTGGCAGGAGAATTCTTAACCACTGCGCCACCAGGGAAGTCCCAAACTGGTTTCATCTTTAGCACTTATAAGAGTTGGTGAATTTTTCTTTCCTCTGGTTTTCCCAAATCTGCTAAGGTTCCTGGCTATCCAGCAAGTGACCTTTTTACTGCCTATAAGGTTGGTGCCCTGTAAGCCACAAACAGGTCCTAGTTCAACTTCTTGGGAGAAGCTTTGGGTATTAGCTTCAGATATGAAGTTATAACCCTTTCTCCTTAATAAGGGGCTTGTCATATCTGATGAAGTGAGGCTAATTTTTAAGTAAGACACTCTACATTTGGCCTCTGTTGTATTGTCTATTTGTCTGATTATATTCCAGTAAAAGGGAGGACAGATTCTTATTGAGCCCATGCAAATAATGTTATTGCCATTAAAAAGTCTCAGAAAAAAATGTTTCTTCCTGAATCTGAAGGACCAAGGAGAACAAATTAACATTAAAAGAATGTTTCATTTAGTTTGCAACATCGGAGTCAACTAAATTGGTGGTTAGAGATAGATCAGCATGAATGCTAAAAGGGTTTTCCCCATCAGAAGATAGAACATTAAGATAATGCCAGTAATTTTCCAAAATACATGTCCACATTCATAAATTAGATTTCCAGTTTCAGTTCAATCTGTTCTATGTAATTAATTCTTATTCCTCTAACCTTGGGTCATTAATTTGATTTCATGAAGTTATCTATTTCTGAACTAAAAGAAGTCCTGAAAATCTGATTTAGCCTCTAGTACTATCTCATACTTGTCTATGTAATGTCAGCTCTTCTGTCAGCCTCTGACCCTAAGTCCATTCTTTGAATATCAAGAGTGCAGAGTATCTGGTAAAGTTCTGTCCACGAGGCTCTGAGACTGTCTTTCTTTGTTAAAGGCACATCCTCACCTATAACTTAAGCAGAGTCTTTAGGAAAGCATGAGAGAAAATCGTGGACTACTGGGTGAGGGTAAAAGTAAGTGGCTATGGTTAATCTACAGTTAATTTAACAAACAGTTTCAACGAGAAAGAGAATTTAAATCTTCTATTAGGCAATAAGATGTTGATCTTATTTTTTTTAATAAATTTATTTATTTTATTTATTTATTTTTGGCTGCGTTGGGTCTTCGTTGCTATGCGCGGGCTTTCTCTAGTTGTGGCGAGAGGGGGCTACTCTTCATTGCAGTGCACGGGCTTCTCATTGCGGTGGCTTCTCTTGTTGTGGAGCACGGGCTCTAGGCACGCAGGCTTCAGTAGTTGTGGCATGCAGGCTGAGTAGTTGTGGCTCGTGGGCTCTAGAGCACAGGCTCAGTAGATGTGGCACATGGGCTTAGTTGCTCCATGGTATGTGGGATCTTCCCGGACCAGGGCTCAAACCCATGTCCCTTGCATTGGCAGGTGGATTCTTAACCACTGAACCACCAGGGAAGCCCATGTTGGTCTTATTTAATCAGTGTTTCCCCTGAGGGTGAGAACGTATTACAGAGAGTGAGGACGTTGACATATATCCAGGGCCTTTCTGTAAAGTATGCAATCACTGAACTTTATGTTATAATATTTTGCCTGTACAAAATTAGCCTAGGGAAGGCTGAGCTTCCCATTTGATTTGACAAATCTTCCTATGCATTTCTTGATAGTGTTGAGCTATTTATCAAGAAGGGGCTTAACAAATAAACCTAATTATTTCTAGCATTCTTCTTTTTGTAAGGTTAAGAAAAAAATTCTTTGTCATTGCCCAATAGTCCTCTGGGAAAACTTAAAGACAGTTCAAATGTAGAAGGTATCTTGGAAAAAATTTGTTTTCCTGAATTTAAGGTCTGATCTTGGGAAGGCGAAATCAAATATTAATCAGAGATTATGTTATTTGAATAATATAGCGTTGTGGATGCCTGAGAAAAATGAATGTTCGCAGTTTGGGTACCTAATAAAGTGAGAATAAGTTATTTATTATAAACAATAAATCTTAAAATAATCAGATGAGGAACTGTTTTTGGTCATTTTAAATATGCAAGTATATATCCCAGTTAGGACAAGGCACAAAAGATTACTCTTGTGAAATACTGAAACTCTTCTCTCTAGGCAGATTACAAAAAAAATAAATAAACTTTTGCTATCTTTTGTAAGCATAGGCTGATTTCTCCAAGATAAGTAAGTAATTTCAATAAGAGATAATTGCATTTTACTTTTACAATAGGATACTTCTCACAAAAAAATTACTTCATAAACTCATCAGTGTTGTTCAAACTTTGCCAAAGTTTTAACATTTTATTACATCTTTACAGAATTAACTATTTGCAGATATTATAAAGTAAGTCAAATAAGCTCCCTTTCTGCAAATCTAAAATTTTTAATGTAACTTTATTTTATTAAAGTACAGTTGATTTACAGTATTGTATAACTTTCAGGTGTACAACATGGTGATTCAACATTTTTATAGATTATACTCTACCTAAATTTAGTATAAGATATTGGCTGGGGGCTTCCCTGGTGGTGCAGTGGTTGAGAGTCCACCTGCCGATGCAGGGGACACGGGTTCGTGCCCCAGTCTGGGAAGACCCCACATGCTGTGGAGCAGCTGGGCCCGTGAGCCATGGCCGCTGAGCCTGCGTGCCTGGAGCCTGTGCTCCGCAATGGGAGAGGCCACAATAGTGAGAGGCCCGCGTACCGCAAAAAAAAAAAAAAAAAGATATTGGCTGTATTCCCTATACTGTACCATATATCCTTATAGTTTATTTATTTTATACATAGTAGTTTGTACCTCTTAATTCCCTACCCTTCTATTGCCTCTCCGTCCCTCTCCGCACATGTTATCACCAGTTTGTTCTCTATATCTGTGAGTCTCTTTCTGTTTTGTTATGTTTATTCATTTGTTTTATTGTTTAGATTCTACATGTAAGTGCTAACATACAGTATTTGTCTTTCTCTGGCTGACTTATTTCATTAAGCATAATATCCTCCAGGTCCATCCATGTTGTTGCAAATGGGAAAACTTCATTATTTTTTTATGGCTGAGTAATATTCCATTGTCTGTATATACCACATCTTCTTTATCCATCTGTTGATGAACTCTTAGGTTGCTTCCATATCTTGGCTATTGTAAGTAATGCTGCTATGAACATTGGGGTGCATATGTCTTCTCAAATTACTGATTTCTCTTTTCTTTGGGTATGTACCCAGAAGTAGAATTGCTGGATCATATGGTAGTTCTATTTTTAGTATTTTGAAGCATCTCCATACTGTTTTCCATAGTGGCTCTGCCAGTTTACATTCCCACCAACAGTTTACTAGGGTTCCCTTTTCTCCACATCCTCACCAGCATTTGTTATTTGTGGTCTTTTTGATGATAGCCATTTCGACAGGCATGAGGGGATATCTCACTATGGTTATGGTTTGCATATCCCTGATGATTAGTGATGTTGAGCATCTTTTCATGTGTCTGTTTACCATCTGTATGTCTTCTTTGGAAAAATGTCTTTTCAGGTCTTCCGCCTATTTTTAAATTGAGTTGTATGAGCTGTTTATATACTTTCGATATTAACCCCTTATTGAATATATCATTTGCAAACATTCTCCCATACAGTAGGCTGTCTTTTTGTTTTATTGGTGGTTTCCTTTGCTTTGCAAAAGCTGTGAGGTTTAATTAGGTCCCACTTGTTTATTTTTGCTTTTGTTTCCTTTGCCTGAGGAGAAAGATCCAAAAAAAATACTGCTACAACTTATGTCAAAGAGTGTTCTGCCTATGTTTTCTTCTAGGAGTTTTATGGTTTCTGGTTTTACATTTAAGTCTTTAATCCATTTTGAGTTTATTTTTGTATATGGTGTTAGAGAATGTTCTAATTTCATTCTTTCACATGTAGTTGTCCAGTTTTCCCAGCACCACTTGTTGAAGAGACTGTCTTTTTTCCATTGTATATTCTTGCCTCCTTTGTCACAGAGTAATTGACCATAAGTTTATGGGTTTGTTTCTGTGCTCTCTATTCCTTTTTTAATTCCTTTAGATGGCAATTTAAGTTGTTTATTTGAGATTTTTCTTATTTCTTGAGATAGTCCTGTATTGCTATAAACTTCCCTCTTACAACCACTTTTTCTGTGTCCCATAGGTTTTGGAAAGTTGTGGTTTTTTTTTTTTCTTAACTATTTTATTTATTTTTGGCTGTGTTGGGTCTTTGTTGCTGCACATGGGCTTTCTCTAGTTGCGGTCAGCAGGGGCTACTCTTCATTGCAGTGTGCGGGCTTCTCATCGCGGTGGCTTCTCTTGTTGCAGAGCCTGGGCTCTAGGTGCATGGGCTTCAGTAGTTATGGCATGTGGGCCCAGTAGTTGTGGCTCTTGGGCTCTAGAGCACAGTCTCAGTAGTTGTGGCACATGAGCTTAGTTGCTTCACGAAATGTGGGATATTCATGGGCCAGGGATTGAACCCATGTCCCCTGCATTGGCAGGCAGATTCTTAACCACTGTGCCACCAGGGAAGTCCCTGTGTATTTATTTTCATTTGTCTCAGGGTATTTTCTGGTTTCCTCTTTGATTTCCTCATTGGTCCACTGGTTTTTTAGTGGCATGTTGTTTAATCTCCACATGTTTGTGTTTTTCCCTGTAATTGATTTTTAGTTTCATACCATGTGGTTGAAAAAGATGCTTGATATAATTTCTAGACTCTTAAATTTGTTGGGATTTGTTCTGTGTCCTAGCATGTGATCTTTCCTGGAGAATGTTCCACGTGCACTTAAAAAGAAATGTGTATTCTGCTGTTTCTGAGCGGAATGTCCTGTAGATATCTGTTAAGTCCAACTGGTCTATATGTCATTTAAGACCATTGCTTTCTCATTGATTTTCTGTTTGGATGATCTGTCAATTGATGTAAGAGGGGTGTTGAAGTCCTCTACTTTTATTGTATTATTGTTAATTTCCCCCTTTATGTCTGTTAATATTTACTTTATATATTCAGGTGCTCCTATATTAGGTATATGTTAACTACTATAGGAGAACCTAAATATGTTAATGAGTGTTATATCCTCTTCTCGTATTGATCCCTTTATCGTCATATAATGCCCTTCTTTGTCTTTGGATATAGACTTTGTTTTAAAGTCTACTTTGTCTGATATGAGTATTACTACCCTAGCTTTCTTACATTTCCATTTTCATGAAATATCTTTTTCCATCCCCTCACTTTCAGTCTGTGTGTGTTTTTAGCTCTGATGTGAGTCTCTTGTAGACAGCATATAGATGGGTCTTGTTTTTTTTTATCCAATCAGGCATCCTGTGTCTTTTTTTTTTTTGCGGTACGCGGGCCTCTCACTGTTGTGGCCTCTCCCGTTGCAGAGCACAGGCTCCGGACATGCAGGCTCAGCGGCCATGGCTCACGGGCCCAGCCGCTCCATGGCACGTGGGATCTTCCCAGACCTGGGCATGAACCCGTGCCCCCTGCATCGGCAGGCGGACACTCAACCACTGTGCCACCAGGGAAGCCCATCATCCTATGTCTTTTGATTGGAGCATTTAGTTCATTGACATTTAAAGTGACTTTTTTTTTTTTTTTTTGCGGTACATGGGCCTCTCACTGTTGTGGCCTCTCCCGTTGCGGAGCACAGGCTCTGGACGCGCAGGCTCAGTGGCCATGGCTCACGGGCCCAGCCACTCTGCGGCATTTGGGATTTTCCTGGACTGGGGCACAAACCCGTGTCCCTTGCATCAGCAGGCAGACTCTCAACCACTGTGCCACCAGGGAAGCCCTAAAGTGACTATTGATAAGTGTGTACTTCTTGCCATTTTGTTACTTGTTTACTGGTTGTTATTGTAGTTCTTCTTGTTTTTTTCTCTTCTTTTAGTTTGTTCCCTTGTGGTTTGATGATTTTCTTCAGTGGTATGCTTGTGTTTCTTTCTCCTTAGTTTTCGTCTATCTGTTGTAGGTTTTGATTTGTGGTAACCATGGGGTTCATATGTTGACCTATATCTACTTGTTCTAAACTGAGAGTCATTTAAATTCAAACACACTCTAAAAGATCTACGTTTTTTACTCCCCTCCCCCACTTCTGGGTTTTTGATGTCATATTTTACATCTTCATGTCTATCCCATAAGTGTTTATTGTAGTTATAGTTGATTTTACAATTTCTGTCTTTTAATCTTCATGCTCGATTATTTAAGTAGTTGATCCACAGTCTTTACTATATATTTGCCTTTATCTGTGGGATTTTTTCTTTCCTATAAACATTTTGTTGTAGCCTTTTCTTTTCCTCTTAGAGAAGACTCTTTAACACTTCTTTTAGGGTCACTTTAGTATTGCTGAACTCTTAGTTTTTGCTTGTCTGAGAAGTTCTTTATCTCTCCTTCACTTCTGAATAATAACCTTGCTGGGTAGAGTGTCCTAGGTCTTAGGTTTTTCCCTTTCAGCACTTTGAATATATCATGCCACTCCCTTCTGGCCTGCAAAGTTTCTGCAGAAAACTGTATTTTTGGTGTGTTCCTGGGGGGAGATGAGCTCAGCGTCCTCTTTCTCCACTATCTTGATCTCCCTGACATCCAAATATGTAATTTTTTAATTTTTTAATTTCCATCAATTTTTGTTCTTCACGGTCTTCTTTCACTTTCTGGAACAATCAGACACTCCAGACAGAAGCCCTTAACTTAAGATATTGTAAACTGTGTTTAAGCTGACACATCACAGAACATAATTACTATTGATATAAAAAGGTTTGTCATAGTTAGAACTGTTTGGTTGAACACAAATTTTATGTTTTTCTTAATCTTACACTGTATATAGAAGTGTATATAGAAGCTTATCTTTTCAGTAAACTAGTAAAGAAGTTCAGAGAAAGTAATCTCTTTATGATAAAACTAATCCAAACTTATTTTAAAGATGAAATTAAACTTGTATTATTCTGTACACTGATAAGACAAGGTAAAGACATACAGCTATTTTTTAAACCAAATTATCAAATCAGTGTTTGATAATTTGTGTAAGGATCCACTTTATTCATCTAAACTTGTTTTCTAAGGCAAAGAAAACTGCTTCTGAAGTCAACAGTTTTGAAGAGGAAGGTCTTTTCTAAAGGAGAACACATTTAAATTTTTAGAATTTCCTTTTTATTTTTTTGGAATTTTGGGAATGTTAGATTTACTTAAATGCTTATTAGTCTGTATAAACCAATCATAATAGAGGTCCTTTATTTTAATGTATTATTATCCTCAGGAAGTAGGAAAATATTTCACTCACACACAGTGATTTTTTTTTCTCAGTTGCAGAGACTAGGTAAAAAGAAATGTCCTGATTTGAGTTCACAAATAGAAAAACAACAAACAAGTGAGAAATGATGACAAATAAATGCTCAGCCATCTCTCACCAGAGCAAGGGTAGCTTCCAGTTCTACCTGACAGTTCACCAAGTGGTCAGATCATAAAACCAGATTCCCAGTCATTGCACCATCAATGCGGATAACTATTGATTGTGTGCAATCCAAAACCCCGATCAAATGTAGACACGAATCAGAAACCCAGAGCAGGAAAACAAAAATTTCAGAAGATAGTGAGTCAGTGAAGGTAAAGTTCTACTGCCATATGGGGTTTACTCCAGGAGCCAAGAAAAGCTGTGCCTGGGCTTCCAGCCCACGAGCTATTCTTCATGAGCAGTACAGTTTAATTGACTCTACAGGCTGAGTCCACTGGGACCTCCAAATTGTCAAAGCATAATTTTCAAAAAATAAACCCAACTCTTAGACAAATATAGAATTAATAGATGCCAAAAATTTATTGAATTCATTAATGAGGAAACCAAGCAGGATAAAGTTGATTCACTAAGCATAATTTCTGTAGTATATTTTAGCTTGAGTTGTGATTATCCCAGTGTTTCATTTGGATGTTTTTACCTGTGCAATCTTTATTTGAAAACTCAAGGTAATTATATTGAGTATAAAAGGCTGAACCCTAGTCATGAATCTCTAAGGGCCTACTAATGGGGTACAACTGTCCACAGTGAGACAACATTAAATAGCTTCCAACTGCTGTGCTAGTTGAGTTGTTTTGTTTTTTTATAATTTTTCTTCTTTCTTGCTCTAAGCTGCCAATTTTTCTTTTGCCATTAAGCCAGCCTTCTTTTTTAAATGTATGATTTTTAGAAACCAGATATCAAGACTTGTTTAAAAATACTGCCAACTAAGAGTTACTAGGTGCAAGTGAGGTCTTAAGAGGGTCCTGTGTGCGCGAAGTGTGTGCACTTCAGCTCATAGACCTTGTGACATCCTTCTGGGCTGGCCAGTGGTCATTTAAACTTCCCAGTTCTGAGCTGTTTTCCAAGTAGGGGAATGGATAAGGTACCTCTAGTGGGCTGGGATGCTGATCCTTTGACAAACTAGATGCTTGAAAGGCTAAAGAAATCGTTACAAAGTAGACAGGATATTCTTTTATTCATCTCATTTGATACCTGCCTCCCTTCCAGTAATACAGAGGTAGTGATGCCCATCTAGTTCATCTTACGGTCCAGGGCAGTTAAAGTCATTTTAGGAAGAAAAGGGGAAAATACAAAACTTAAAGCAAACCCTACTGCTATTAAGAGTATTCGTTTGGTTACATCACCAAAAGCATCTGTGTGCTATTGTGGAGAACCAATAGATTCCCACAAATTGAGTTGTAGCAATCCATTATTTTCTTTCTGGCTGATGGCAGTCATCTGTGGTACCTTGATAAACAGTATTGTCACTGTTTAGAACTATGTAGGGTCACACTTGGTGTTCATTTCTCCAGCAAGTTGTAACATGATGCCAGCTTTCATGAGGCACCATGGAATAAGGTTTTCTAACTTTTTACATATTCTGCCACCCCGGGATGAGGTTGAGTTTCAAGACACGTAATAATACTTCCATGGTATTTATTATGTGAATAGGTGAAATGTCTGTGACAGTGATTCTCTACAATTTAGAAGATGTTTTGTTCTAATAGCGTTTCTGAAAGTGCTTTACAACTAAAGAATTTTAAGTTGCAAAGGGCTGGGACCATGCCTGTCTTGCTCACTGCTGTGCATCCACCTTGTAGCCAGATGAGTAGAGTATGGGAAACATTGTAGACATGTTTTTAGAAAGAGTGAATGATATTCATTCTGGCTTTCCTTATTCTGTGGCCATAGGCTGCTCCCCTAGCTCCCAGACATCTCAAACTTAAGTTTACATACTTAGTTCTTGGTAACAGTGAAGCTCTCCACAAAAGAATGCAAATATCTCAGCATAAATGCATTCTTTTTACTTCCAGAAACAGAAAATTCTCTTCCACTTTTCAATTAAAAATAAAAAGATGAGAATGAGTTATTTTTCTTTATGCTGAAAAATTTGTAGCATTCTTTGTAAGAATTGGTGCTCTCCAGAATCATACAAAACCAAGGCTTGTGTACTTTTGAGTAGACAATAGGTCTAATGTTTCTAAAATTAACTAAAAGTATAATTGAGCATATTTAAGGAGTTATATAAAATGGAATTTTATAAAATAAAAGTGTATGTTCTCTAATCTCCTTAAGGTGGTAAGACAGATACTATTTTAAAGACCAGAGAGTAAACAGGCTTTATAATTCAGTTCTATAATTAGGAAAATTTCGGAACTCAAGAAGAGTGAGCATTGTCAGGTGAGAGTTACTCTACCTGTGGATGTGTTTTGCTTTTATATCTGCTTCTTGCTGCCTTTACTTCCTAGTGACTCCTGACCCCAAAAGACAGTTTGGTCATTCAGACCTTTTTGTACTGTAAATTTGACAACACCTCTTCAGTGGAAGCAGAAAGGACAGTGTTATAAGAATGCCTATGGCTTCCTAGCCATCTTCCTTTTTTCCTAAGAAGAATGTGTTTGAAATGTGAAGGCAAACTTAAGTATTGAAAGCTATTTTGCACTCCCATCTGACTTGAAAGGCATCTGCTTCCTGATGTGGCCCTTCCTCTTGCTACATCCTGACTATAGTTTTAACTAAAAAAAAAAACAAGGGTTGCAGTAGTGGGAAGTGAGTCAGTTAAACTGCAAATGGGGTGACAGGTTGGTTTACTAACCAAATAAATTTGATGGCTCACACTTTTTAAAGGGATATTTAGAAATTATGACTCTCTTCCTGTATTCTGTGTCAGAATGTCCATTCATTAATTAATTGATTTAATCTTCAGGTTTGACATAAGCTTTAGAATGATTTGTTTCTGTGGAGCCTTGCTTTTCCTAGCTCTAATGTTTAAAACAGTCAGTCAGTTCTCTGCCCCCTTTACTTTCATGACTCGTTTGGATGGTCTGTAGAGTCTGACGCAGAAATACAATGTGAGCCATAAATGTGAACCATGTATTTTAAAATTTTCTTACATTGAGAAAAACTACAAAAAAAAGATGAAATTAATTATAATATATTGGATATTGGTCAGCACAGGATTAGATTGGTAATACTGTCTACTTACTAAATAAACTATCCATTCTCTAAGACAACTTCTTTAATTTCTAATAAAATAAGAGTAAGTCTATAACTAGTAGATAATATAAAGTAGACTGTTATCTATGGTCAGATCACCTTGGGTCATTAGAGAATAAAGACTTTATCTTTTAAATAGCAAATTGCTGGCATAAATGTAGATGTTCAGTAAATATTGAAGGAATTAATTCTTAGCAAATTAGAGTTGCCAACTGTCCCCAGTTAACTGAGAATAAAAAGTCTTTTTTTTTCTTCTTCAGTTGGAGGGCTAGATGGGTAGAAGAGGAATGGGAAGGGAAAAAATAGCATTTAGCAATAATCTAGTGACTCCACATTGGGGAAAAACTGAGCCAAAGTCTTAGTGTAATTTTGTGTTAAAATAGTCCCCTATACTTGAGAGCAAACCCTAGGTTCTTGTTACAGTGACAGTACAAGCTCTTGCCTCTTGATGGTGCCACACATTTAAAAATCCCAGCTTAGAACTGAGGGATGTGTACTGTTCATCTTATGTAGCATAATTTAGCATTCTCGGGCTGAATGCTGAAGTACAGAATGTAACTTAGACTAAAAGGAGGCCCTGTATGCCACTATGTCTGGGAAAAGTCACATTCTTTTTGTAAAAATGATAAATCAATATAGAAAATTGTACAAGCTACATGAACACTGAAAATACAGTATGTCAACACCAACAGGTACATGGGAGAGGGGTGATGAGGGAGGACTATTGATTCTTCATAGGAAAAGTGATCCCCATATTTGTTGTTAAATTACTTAGTATTTCTAAATCAAAAGCCATTTATCGACCTGCCTTTTAAAAATCTCTCATCAAAGATTAGATTTAGTGACTGTGCTGGCTAATTCTTATAATGAGAAATTTTCTTAGTTCTAGAACAATTTATGGGAATATCTGCTGTGAAGACTGCTTTTAAAGTTTGAAATTGATTCTTCCAAAAAAAAAAAAAAAAAAAGAAAAAGATGAAGAAGTCCAAAATAAGTATTAGAAATCAAACACATTCATCACTTTTTCAATGGAAGAATTTTGATTCAGCCATCTCAATGTGTACGTTAAGACATATTAGAAGGCACTTTTTAAAAAAAGTTAATCTCTTTATTTTGTGGTAACTGTAGATTCCCATGCAATTAATTATAAGAAATATTGATAATTCAGAGAGGTCCTGTGCACCCTATACCCAGTTTCCTCCAGCGGTAACATCTTGCACACTCGAGTACAGTGTCACAGACAGTGTTACCGAGTCCGAGCTCATACTGCTTGCCTCATGGCAGACCAGTAAATCAAGAGACGAGTGGTTGGAGTAAGGAATAGCAACTTTGTTGAGAAAGGCAGCAGACCGAGAAGATGGTGCACTAGTGCCCAGGAGACTCATCTTACCCCAGTTAGAATTCAGGCTTCTTTTATACTAAAAGGGGCAGGGGGTGGTTGGTTGTTGCATACTTCTTGGTGTCGGAATCCTTTGTTCTTGCAGCTGTCCTTGTAGGTCAGTCATGATGTTCCTGTAAACCTCCAATAAGACAAATGGTATTCAGTGTTCTGCAACTTTGTATCTCTATATGAATGGGAAAGTATTATTTTTTTAAAAGTCAGACCCTTGAGAATGGCCTATCGTGTATTTCAGGCTATAGGCAACATTCTTAACTTGTAGCAAAAGCAATAAAATACAAAGGTTGAAGTAAAAGAAACAGATCTAATATGGAGTCAGATTTGTTCTTCCCTGTTACACCAGGATATTCATGATGATGCAGTCAAGGTACGGAACAGTTTTAACACCACAAGGGTTTCTCCTGTTGCCCTTTTATAGCCACTCCTACTTTCCTCCTACCCTCATCTCCTCCTCAACCCCGGGCAACAACTGGTCTGTCTTCCATTTCTATAATTTTGTCATTTCAAGAATGTTACACAAATATAATCACATACTATGTAAACTTTTGCATTTGGCTTTTTTCACTGCATAATTGTCTAGCGATTGAGCGAGGTTGTTGATGTTGTTGACTCTTGTTCAACTCTAAGTCTGGGACTTATGAGGCAAAAGAAAATCCCAGGGAACCTGTCTCTGTGCTTTTCCTTGAGTCCCTACTTGCCTAACTGATCTGCTGCCTTCTCTCCATTTTTCAGGGTCTTATGCTTGTCTTATATTTAAAATGTCCGAGGTTCTTAGTAGTACTTAGTGAGAAGAATAGGGATAAGGACCCCTACACCATCTTCCCAAAAGCAGAAATCGGTGAGACTGGTTTTTGAAAGTTCAGAATAGCCAAGAACTTTGCTCTGGTGAAGTCTAATTGACTGCAAGGGGGAAATATTTCTGTGGGGGCATGTTTTATAAAAGAATTTTGGTTTGGAAAAATTGATGTTTTTCTCATTCAAAGTGGCTAAGACCCTATCCCAGCTCTGGGATTGTAATTCAGATTTTGAAAAAAGATAATTTTAAGAAAATGCTAAAAGTACAGTTAAAAAGAACAAGTTTCTTCAGACATGTATTATTCTTTCATTTTGATTATAGAATAACAGAGCCAGAACTTTGAAAGTTTGTCTTTTCCATCAGCTCATGAAGACCAAGGCCTAAATCATGTTAGACAGAGATTGCAATTTTTGAAAGTTGTCTTGGGAGAAAGGAAAATATTGTTACTTTCCTAACAGCTCAAATAAAGAAGATATGTCATTGTTTATTTTGAATTTCTATATATAAAACTTGCTAGCATGCTTTTTATTTTTATTTTTTTTGTGGTACGCAGGCCTCTCACTGTTGTGGCCTCTTCCGTCGCGGAGCACAGGCTCTGGACGCGCAGGCTCAGTGGCCATGGCTCACAAGCCTAGCCGCTTCACGGCATGTGGGATATTCCTGGACCGGGGCTCGAACCCGTGTCCCCTGCATCGGCAGACAGACTCTCAACCACTGCACCACCAGGGAAGCCCGCTAGCATGCTTTTTAAATTTTAACACATAGTATTTCCCATGAGATGTATCTCCCATCAATAGTTGCATTGCAGTACTTTCAGTTGATATGTGATAGCCCAGTCTCTTTTTTTCACTTGTTAGACTTTCTTTTTTACTCCACCAACTTGTTTGTGCATTAAAAAAAAAGAGAGTTTATTTTCTTTTAGGATAGATTTTCGAATGTGAAAATTGAGTTTTGATACCTCTCATGAACTGGTTTTGATTGAACAAAATAAAATATTACATAATATTCTAAAAGTATTTCAATGGATTGTATATTGTAAACTGTGGTCTTTCAGGAGAAACAACAAGAACAACAAAACAAAACAGAAAGATCCTCTGGAACTTAGTTAAGCCAAGGTGAAGATGTAAAGAAATGACAGTACTATTGGACTTTGTTTTGTCATGTTTTCTTTAATGGTATAGAACAATAGCATAATTTCTTTAACAGAAGGGACTCAGACACCATGTAGATTTTCTTCTGAAACCCTGTCCGTGTAAGAGGAAAAATACCTGGCATATTTTTCTTACACACTGTGGAAATTATGATTATATTGATCACATGAATTTCATTTCTTTACAGCCAATGTTTTTCAGTCTATAGGGAGAAGTGTATTATTTCCCCCCTTAAATTTTCTGTTATGTAGTCATTCATAACGGGCATTTTCTTTCAAATGGCATCTTGTAATATTTTAAGAGTAGGTCACCACAAGACTGATATTTTATAAAAGTAAAACTTATCAAAACTTGCACGTCTGTCAGTTGATTTTAAATGGCAAAATGATGCAAAAAAGGCATCAGGAAAGGAGTAAAATACAGAAGATCCTAGCTAGGTGGTCAGAGATTAACTTGAGTCTGCCTAGCAAATGCAAGGAATAGATAGAGGTGGAAAAAGCAAGTTGAGAAAACATTCTTGGATTAAAAAGTAACAGGATTAATTTAATCAAGTGGTAGTATTTTAGGACATGCCTGATATAAATGAGAATAAAAATAAACGTTACCTCAGCATACACATGTATTATATGTAATTCATATAATTATATATTAAGCGATGAAACTAATATTTAAATATATTTTATAAATGTGTTAATAATTAAACATATACTTATATTCATACATATTTTTAAAATATAAGCTCTTTCTAGGAGAGGGACACAGCTAAAAATAATAGTAGAGGCAAGCAGGTTTAAGGGGCTATGAGTAATAGTAATTAAAAAAAAATGATCAGGAGTGTGAGGATACATTTATGAAATGAGATGAAAAGAACTGAATTTCTTTGGGTATGAGCAAAGGCAGGATGTGATAAACTCCTCAGGTATTTGAATGAGGCATGTACTCACAGGGCAGGGACTGGGGGTTTTTTTTGTTTTTTTGTGTGTGTGTGGTACGCGGGCTTCTCACTGTTGTGGCCTCTCCCGTTGCGGAGCACAGGCTCCGGACGCGCAGGCTCAGTGGCCATGGCTCACGGGCCCAGCCGCTCCGCGGCATGTGAGATCTTCCCGGACCGGGGCACGAACCCGTGTCCCCTGCATCGGCAGGCGGACTCTCAACCACTGCACCACGAGGGAAGCCCAGGGACTGGGTTTTATGTCAAGGGTGAAGTGTGCACTGGATAGGAGATGGATTTTTTGGAAGGTAGTTCTTTCTAGAAGCTACTCCACTGGACTTATGCTGTAGGGAATATATGTTGCTCTGTAACGGTGGGGATAGAGGGACCAAATGGCAGTCAGTGACAGAAAAAATTCCTTCCTCCCTGGGTTACTATGGCGACTGGGCTCAGGCACATGATCTACCATGGGGAGGCATTTTGGGCAATGAGGGCATTCTCTCTCTTTCCAGATTGGCAAAGGAACCCCATACATTTGTGAATTTTCAGGGAGCCATTTGCCTACATAACATATTTTTCCTGTATTTCCTTTGCCTGAAAACAATTGGATTTGTTTTTCAGGTTTGTTTGTTAACCAGGATTAGAGATGGTTCCCTAGGACCCACAAGACAATTGTCTATTTCACGTCATACACATGAAATGGGAACAATGGGAACAATCTCTAATCCTGTTTAACAAACACTGAGGACCTGCTCAGGCACCAGTTGTAAACTTTATAGTATAAAGTGTATGAAATGTTCTCATACACAAGCTCTTATCGGTTTCTCCAAGAACTTAAGGGTAGGCGCTAATTTTACAATTTCTGTTTTACAGACCAGGTAATAGACTAGAAAGATTGAGCTTCTGTGTTATGGATCTGGTAAGTCCAGAACTTCAAATCCAAATAAATGTTCTTTCCGCTTAATCAAACTTAACACAGATTCTGCCCTGAAAATCCAGTGGTTCTCTGAGAGGGAAAAGCCATTTTACCCCACAGATCATTAAAATCTAAGATGACAGAGAGAGTTACCAAGCTCCCTTCATGAAAATATCTTTATTTCAAAGTGCTTCTCCTGTTTCTGGTCACTTTACCCCTAATTTTACTGGAGAAGTGGGAGGTGCCCCCTTCTCTTACCGTGTGTCCAATCTGCACAAATGCAGGACACACTGCCCCAGACTGCAAAGGGCTGGGGTTGATGGGAAGTGACGTGTTGAACATTGGCAACTTCTTTGAGATCGGGAGTGTGGAGTGGTGGGGCACGAAGGAAGGAAGGGAAGTAGAAGGGTAGAGCTACTGCCTCATCTGATAAGGATAATTAGTTGTTTAATTGATAATTTAATTGTTATTGGGGGTGTAGGGAAGGGGTTTGAGTACGTTTTCAGACAGAGGAGAAGGAGTCAATAGAGAGGAAATAAGAGTGTAGGAGGAGAGATAATTAATAGACCAAAGCCACAAAGAAGGTGGGAGAGAAATGGATGCAATGGCGCAAGCAGGGGGCTTTGCCTTGGAAAGACTGAGGGACGCTCCTTAGGTAACTGAGCTAATTCTTTTATTATGTTTACTGTGTCCCAGACAGCATTCTAAGTGCCAGCTATCTATATATATATTTTTAAATCTTCACAACCACCCTATAAGGTAGATACTCCAGTAATCCCCTGTTCTATACATGAGGAACTAAGACTCAGAAAAGCTAAATGACTTGCCCAGGGCCACATGAGTAGCTATGGAAGCAGCATTCAAACCCAAGCAGCATGGCTCCAAAGTTAATGCTTTTAACCACTATGGTACAGTGAGGAAAGGAGGACCAGCTAGATAAAGATGATAGAGGAGGGAAGTTTAGGGAGTTTAAGCAAGATGGCCTTGACCTCCTTAGGCAGTGTTTGTGCATTTGAGTGTACTGAGTATATTTGCGAAACAGGTACTGAAAACTGAGTGGTATGTGTTGCCTTAGTTATTTGCATATGTCTGAACTCTCCCTCAGTACTGAGTTGTCCATTACTATGGAAGGAGAACAGCTGTATGTAATGCAACGTCCTAATGGTAATCTGTGTATAACAAATGTTTGTTGATCAATTAGTAGCTGTCACATTATTAGTAACTCTCTAAATAACTTGCAGTTGCCTCCAGAGCAGATACAGTCACACAAAACCATTACTCTTTTGTTTGTCAGATGTGCCTCCCAGCTCAGCCCTTCTGATGGCACACATGCACATCTATTTAAACTCAGGGTGGCAGAATAAAGTACTTTCCTGACCACAAGCCTGAAGGTAGACTTCCCGGCCAGTCTATAAAGTAAAATAAAATATTCTTAGCTACACATTAGACTGACTTCCATGAAGATAATTTGTAAAACCAAACAATAAAAACTCCTTACTTATGTATACAGTTTCTTAATCAGATCTTTTGTCCTCAACTGATGAAAACAATACTAGGGCAATGTTTGGGTAAGTGTAAGGCCAATTACAAGGTTAAAAGGCACAGTCTCCAAGACCAGTCCTCACTTCTGACACTAACTGCAAGTTCAAGGTGTTCCCCAGACCACTCTCAGGTTCAATAATTCCATAGAAAGACTGACAGAACCCACTGAAACCCACGATTATTGTTTGTTACAGGGAAAGGCTACAGACAAAGATCAGCCAAAGGAAGAGATGTATAAAGCAGAGTCAGATGTTTCCAGATGTGAAGCTTCCACTGTCCCTTCCCTTTGGCGTCAGGATGCGTTACTCTACTTTCATTGGTGTGTGATAGCACACATGGAGTAGGCCACCAAGGAAGCTTACCTGAACTTTGGTGTCCAGAGTTTTTATTGGACTTCATCACACAATCCATAGTTGATTGATTGTCCACGTTGTTAATCTCTGTCTCCAGGTCGATTGATACCACATGACCCAAAGCACCCACGTGAAATCACATGGTTGGTGTTTCTGGAGTGTCCAGTCCCCACCCTAAGATTATCTGGTGTGGCCAAACTTGCCCTAATGAACAAAAACACTCATATCAGGTATGAAATAGTTTACCTTCCAGAAGCCAACGGCAGAGGCAGACTTCTCTTTGGGCAAAGTCAAATTCTTTATTATATAGCAAGTGTATCTCAAAAGCTCAACGCAACATAGATCTGTTTCTCCTTCATACCCCATGGCCAGCTTGGGATGAATGAGGCCTCTGCTCCACAGTTCCTCACTCAGGGCCCAGACTGATGGAACCAACGTCATCTGGAGTGTCACGCTGCCATGACAAAGTCAGGCATGTAATGAATCATGTGCTGGCCGTTCAGGCAGAAGTGACACTTGTTGCTTCTCACATTTCATTGGCTGATGCAAGTTTGACAGTCATATCCAGTTTGGGGGTTGGGAAGAGAAGAACCATTTTATTCTGTGCCCTGAAAGAAGAGGACTGATCTTAAAAGCCCCAGGGACTTATCTCTACCCTAAGGGATTTATCTCTAAAAACAAATAGACCCACAGAAAGGACTTTTAGCCATTGCTTCTGTTTTTCCTCCTTATTGACCTACCTAATTGAGACATCAGAGTTTGATTGTGGAATCCTAGAAATTCTGCTTCCTTGCTGTCAGCTCCAGCTCTTCTCATTCTGCCATCCACTTTTAGACCAAGGTCTCTGACTCTTGCTGGTATACCCGATGAATTTATTCCCAAAGTTTATTTAGGGTATTGGGATCTAACAAGTCCTGATATAAAGAGGAAGAAATTTGGCCCATTTCTTGCATGTACCTCATTCCTCTTCCTCCAAAGAACCCCATCTCTCTAGCCACATAGTAGTTGCTGATCTCTGAGCATACTATGAGAATCCATGACTCTATGCCTTTGATTATATGGTTCCTTTACAGAAATGCCCTGCCCACCTGTCCAACAGACCAGACTATTTATCCTTTAGGACTCAACTCACATTTCTTTTTCTGTAATTTTTGTGCGTTGCTTTCCTATAAAAGAATCCATTGGCTTTCGGTAAACCTCTGTTATCACTGTTTCTTTAATCGATTGACTATTTGTGCCTCTTGTTAAAGATTTGAGGGTAGAAATGCTGTCTATTTTCCTCTTTGTATCCCC
Source organism: Monodon monoceros (assembly GCF_005190385.1). Taxonomy (NCBI): domain Eukaryota; kingdom Metazoa; phylum Chordata; class Mammalia; order Artiodactyla; family Monodontidae; genus Monodon; species Monodon monoceros. Next base: position 58,345,391 of record NW_021703767.1, read on the forward strand.
AGTATGTTACCGGGCAGAGTAACTTAATAGATTGTTATTGAACTGAAGATGTGGAAACATTGAATCCCTAGAGTTAACAGAAGAGAGAGGTCTTTTTTATCAGTTATAACAGGTCCTCTTAACTAGAGAAAAATCTTTCAACTAAATTATTTCTAACCGTTAAAGGTTAACCCTTTGTTTTATGTAATAAATGACCTAACGTATATAATTATAAAAGAGGGATTTTCTTTTCTTTTTTCTTGAGGCTTTTTTTAATTGAAGTATAGTTGATTTATAATGTCCTGTTAGTTTCAGATGTACCCAGTGATTCAGCTTTATATATATATATAATATGTAATATATATATTCTTTTTCAGATTCTTTTCCCCTATAGGTTATTACAAAATACTGAGTATAGTTCCCTGTGCTATACAGTAGGTCCTTGTTGGTTATCTATTTTATATATAGTAGCGTGTATATGTTAATCCCAAACTCCTAATTTATCCCTCTGCCCTCCTTTCCCCTTGGTAACCGTAAGCTTGTTTTCTATGTCTGTGGGTCTATTTCTTTTTTGTAAATATGTTCATTTGTACCTTTTTTTTTTCGAGTCCACATATAAGCAATATCATAAGATATTTGTCTTTGTCTGACTTACTTCACTTAATATGATAATTCTAGGTCCATTCATTTTGCTGCAACATGAATTTCATTCTCTTTTATGGTTGAGTAATATTCCATTGTGTATATACACCACATCTTCTTTATCCATTCATCTGTTGATGGACACTTACATTGTTTCCATGTCTTTGTCATTGTAAACAGTGCTGCAATGAATATTGGGGTGCATCTTTCTTCCAAATTATAGTTTTGTCCAGATATATGCCCAGGAGTGGGTTTACAGGATCATATGGTAACTCTATTTTTAGCTTTTTAAGGAATCTCTGTACTTTTCTTCATAGTGGCTGTTAAAAGAGGGATTTTAACAAAGATTTCACCTGTGCTTAAGTATCAGCACTTGATTTTCTGCATAATGTATTTCTATATTATATTCACAGTCCTAGGGCCTAGACTGGCTGCTGTTGATTACAAGGGGACTGGATGGGTTCAGGAGATGGAAGAGTTTCCTGACCGAGAACTGTGAACTGAAGTGGGTCAGTGCCAGACATATTCCTCTGAAAAATAAAGAAAGCTCTGAGGTCAAAAGACATACACTCGGCCCACAACATTTTTTTTAACCAGTAAGGAAAATAATTGTGCAACATTTTCTTCAGGTATATATATATATATATATATATATATATATGTATATATA